>NC_089504.1:5342200-5493760 GCF_036850995.1 Saccopteryx leptura
GGAGGGGACGGTGGGGTTCCACTTCATGTCGATCACCATGCCTCCTGCATCTTTCAAAAGCTTATGATAGGCAAATGGGCGTTTCTGCTGTTTAGCCTTTTAAAACAAATGCCCCCAAACAGAAAATAAATTAATACACAGGTATTTAATAGTCAAAGAAAATTACTGAATATATCAGTTTTCCCAAATTACAGTTCACTTTTCTTCATGAACGTGAGGAAAAAGATTTTTAGCTCTACACAATTAGCGCTTTCTTACAATTTCAACACAACTTGGAAAATGGCAATCCACTATTCTAACACACTGGAGGCACTCCCAGCAGAAGACAAACAAATGCAAAACAATCGATGAAGAGCAGACACTAGGTTACAATCAGGGCTCCGCTTAGCAGCAATGGGCCCTGGGACAGTCACTTGAACTCCCTGGGCCTGTCTCTCCATCTGTAATGTGAAGACAACAGCACGTAGTGGGCACAGCCTTGGCAGGCACAGACAAGGCGTGCAGAGCACCAGTGCAGGGCCTGGCAACAGTCGGCACGAACACTCAATATTACTATTATTTTCACCAAACTGCCGGGAATGGAAGAACACTGCATCAGGAAGACAGAGACCCATGATGTAACTTCGACATCCATTAACTCTATGATCTCGGGCAAGTCACTAGAAGAGCCCTAGGCTTTCACTGTCTCATATGTAAATGAGAAATGATAATACTGGGGCAGGTCTTATTATGAAAGAATTTTTTTTTTTTTAGATTTTTTTTTTAATTTATTCATTATAGAGAGGAGAGGGAGAGAGAGAGAGAGAGAGAGAGAGAGAGAGAAGGGGGGAGGAGCAGGAAGCATCAACTCCCATATGCGCCTTGACCAGGCAAGCCCAGGGTTTCGAACTGGCAACCTCAGTGTTTCCAGGTTGACGCTTTATCCACTGCGCCACCACAGGTCAGGCATGAAAGAATTTCTTAAAGTCCCTTCTACCTTACAGATCTATGATTCTATAACTCAAGACATTTTTTAAATCCCTATTTTGATCTGAAAATGACTTCAAGGGTCAACTAAGAATGTCTAGGTTATGATTCAATACCAGGAAATCTTAGGTCCCATGTTGACATTAGAGTCGCCAGTAGCTTACCTCATTTGAGAATGTGCGAACATCAAAAAAAGCGATAACGGAACCATAGTCACTGGACATCATGCACACAGAGAGTGTGAGGTTGTCACAACTCAGGGCCAGGTGATGTACGGGGAACTTCATAGGAACTAGCAAGCCTTGAACTTTATCAACTATTAAAACATAAAAAAAGACAAAGCAAAAAATGGAATGTTCTAAGCATGCGTCACAACCCCTTTATCTAGGCCTATGTGAAACAATTTTTGCATCTACATAAACGCATGAAGAAGCCCTGATACCTACTCATGGGGATAAATCTTAGCTTTCTCAGATATGTCCCAGGAATTCTTCCTCATACAAGTTGGGGAAATTAACTGTGGCTATCCTCCTTGTTGAAAACAATGTCCTCAAAGTGGGTTCCCGGACCCAATTCCAACATGGGGGGGGTCTTCCCACACGAACAAACAATTTTCAGGTATCTGAGAAGCCAATTCAATTCTGACACTACTTACCTAAGGATCACATTAGAGTCCACAGGTTAAGGGTTCAGTCCTCTAGGACTGCTCCGCCCCCCGACACACTCTTTAAGCCTAAATGCAAGCTCAGGGTCTCTGTTTGTGACCAACTGGCTGCGGATTGGAGGTTTCAACAAACCTTTCTGACTCAGAATGCCAACCGCAAGTCCAGGTTGTTAACTGTACTTCTTGACCAACTGGTTATAAATCAAAAGCTCCCACAACCCCTTCCTTGGACTTAACTGATTTGCCAGAACTGTTCAAAGAACTCAGAGAAGCACGTTGCTGACTGGCTCAGCGGCGTATTATAGCAGACGACGCTGACACAGCCCGATGGAACTGCTCCACGGTCATGCCTGCGGATGCCTGTGGAGCTCCCGTGCGCTCTCCGCTCGCAGCTCTCCCTGCATCTCCGCGCGTTCACTAACCCGGAAACGTTGCAAACCATCCTCCTGGTGCTTTATGATTTTATGAGGGTCTCATTACACTGGCATGACTGACTAAATCACCAACCACTGGTGATTAGCTCAACCTTGGGGGGGGGGGCAGTGAACTGAGAGTTCAAACCTCTAATCACAAGGTTGGTTCCACTGGCAATCAGCCCCCACCCTTAGGCGCTTTCCAAAATTATCATTAACGTAACAACCCCCTCCCCCCCCCACTGCGCAACACTTAGGAAATTCCAAGAGTTGTGGGACCTGTGACCAGAAACTGTGGAGGAAGACCAACTATATTATTTCTTGTAAGTTTCATTCACCCCCCCCCATTTCTTTGGATAGAACTGTTGTGCCAACAAAAAAGCCATGCAGCAAACCCTTCTCCAAGAGAGCCAGAACCCAGGCTCAACTGAGCAAAATTAAACGCATGGCAGGATGGTAAATTCTTCTTTCCTGAGCTCAGAGGAACACCACATCTAAGGAGACACACAAAGGACTATACAGAACCAGAAAGGCTTCCAACATCTGACCTAGAACTTATTCTTGGGGCTCAACCTGAGGACTAGCAACAGTGTTCCTCTGAGTCTTAGAATGATTTCTTGGGAAGAAACGACATTAGCACTTTAGTGCAGTCCTCTCCCTACTACTCAACACAAAGCAAGTCACTTACCTATCTTATCAGTGTCTCCAGGTTTACTTTGAATAAGGAGATTTTTAGTAGGAAAAATCTGCAACCCGCTGGCTCCACCAGCAAAGACAAGGCCATACTTGTTGGACACAACAAGCAGATTGGAGCGTTCCTTGGGCAGCTCTTCGGGGGAGTCAAAGATTCTCACCTTCCTCAGGGTTCTAAACTGAAAATCCTGTTGTGAGAGATCAAAACAAGATCAATTCAGGGGAAATGGGAAATTAAATCATGTCTGTCACACTTAAGTAGACCCAATTCCAGTACAACAAAAATACATATTACCCCGAGGCCAAGAGCCATGGCTTAGTCATTTTTAAGCTTCCTATGAGGATTGTGGTACTTGGCACAGTACTTACTAATATTTACTCAGTGAAATAAACATTTAAAAATTTTTACATTTGAGAGAGAGAGAGAGAGAAGCATCAATGCATTGTTCCACTAAGTTGTTCCATTTAGCTGTGTACTTACTGACTGCTTTTCTTCGTGGCCTGATTGGGGCTCCACTCCGCAACCTCTGCCATGCAGGGTTGTTGCTTTGTTCACTGAGCCACCTGGGCAGGGACTCAATATTTTTTTTTTTTTAGCAAGAGAGAGGAAGAGAAAGAGAGAAAGCGCACAAGATAGCGACAGGAAGGGAGTGGAGAAACATCAAATCGTAGTTGTAGCACTTTAGCTGTTCATATGTGGGGAGGGGGGGCCTTCAGCCAAGCCAGTGACCCTTTGCTCAAGCCAGCAACCTTTGGGCTGAAGCCAGCGACCATGGGATCAGGTTAATGATCCCACACTCAAGCCGAAACGCTCACATTCAAGCTGGTGACCTTGGGGCTTTGAACCTGGGACCTCAGTGTCCCAGGTCAATGCTCTATCCACTGCACCACCACCAGTGAGGCTCAATGAATTAAATTTTTAATAATTATTTTATGAAGTCTTCCTTGATTAATCCAGCTCACACAAAACTTTTCCTTTCCTGAATTCCTAATTTATCATCTTAACCATGACACAAGCTGCACTTCATTATTTATAATCTTGTCTTATTTCACAGTATGCATTGTCTCATGACTCAGAATAGTGCTGAATAAATTGCCAAATACTGAAACCATCACCCTATTACACTGTAAGTTCAAATATCCAGTGCAGTACTCAGCAAATATGTATGGAAATAATGACCACAGAAAGATAACTAAATCCCAAGAACTGACTTACCCGCACTAAATGTTAAACACAATTCCACCACCAAAAAGTTACATATGGTCAGTTTCATGGTGTTCAAGACATACAGTCTCAAGTCCAAAACCCTGGCTATGAGGCCAGCGTAACTTGATCCATCCACCTGGGGAAACTCACAACACTGCTTCCCCACAAGTGCACCATCACCTCTGCCACACCCAGAGCCACCTCCAGCTCCCACCTAGGTCCAGTTTTCATTTTTTCCATTTTCATTCCCCTTTGGGCCTGGGAGCCTGCCCCAACTGCCTGTCACTGCTTGACTCGCCTAGTCTTCTATGAATTTATCTATGTGCTTTCAAAGACAATTTTCAACTTCTTGGTAAAAGAGTTCTGTAAGTTTACCAATCACTATATTAAGTTGTACTATAAAAGGTGTATTTTTTCTTCCATTCTAAACTTATCTTTAAGTTGAGGTTTTTGTGAAAAGAACATAAACCCCCTTTGGCTTACATGCCAGAAGTGGAAGAGCCAAAGACAGCCTTTCTCAGCCTTCACTTTTGGACACTGAATGTTTCATAAAGGATCCCTAACACACCCCCCAGAATAATTTCCTTGGAGTCAATGTTTAACGCATGTTTTCCAAGATATTAATAAAATACTCTTCATTTCCAACTGAGTACGGTGATCAGAAATCCACATAGCTCTCCAGGTGAGAACATAGTAAGGTTCATACAGGAGAATAAAATTCTCAGTCTTTTTGGTAATTCTCAACCTGATAATCCCAAACACCCTACTGGGGTCTCGGTCACACCAAAGTGGTCAGTGGGACAAAAGAGACACAAGAGTGCTCTCCCTTCTGTTGAATTCAGTTAACTCCAAGGGAGATGACCATCTTCTAAGTCTGTGGAAACCTTTTTTTTTTTTGCCTCTGCTCACCACATCTGAGGAATACGGCACACTCTCATTGGGTGGCTCACCCAGGAGGAAGAGAGAGTCACTACTCTCTAAGGCAGTGGTAGTCAACCTGGTCCCTACCTCCCACTAGTGGGCGTTCCAGCTTTCATGGTGGGCGGTAGCAGAGCAACCAAAGTATAAATAAAAAGACAGATGTAACTATAGTAAGTTGTTTTATAAAGACTTATTCTGCCAAACTTAGCGAAAATCCAACATAAAGTACTTGGTAAGTAATTATTATTATATGCTTTAACTTGCTGTAACTCTGCTTTATAAATTTTATAAAGTAAAGTTACTTCCCTACTTTATAAATCACCATTACTGTGGGCGGTTAGAAAATTTTACTACTAACAGAGATACAAAAGTGGGTGGTAGGTATAAAAAGGTTGACTACCCCTGCTCTAAGGTATGGATTACTACTCCCTAAATACATTTCAGTGATTTCTTATTCACCTTCCTAAAATATTCCTGCATCTTACTCCCTTTCAGGGGTTTATAACAATCATTGGGATCTCATACCCCTCTCTTTAGTTTCCTGACTTAGGCACATTTCCAGTACCAAAATAATCCTCCTATTAACTAAAGTTTTTTGTAGGACAAGTAAGTGATGAGCCCTGGTTCTGCATTAGGCAAGCCTGGACCACCTTACAAGCAGTACAATTGAGACTGAACAAAAGAGGATATTAAAAAAAAAAAAAAGATTTCTGCCTCCTTTTCTGTGACTTTGGGTAAGTTGCTTTCTGAACCTTGATTTGCTCCTCCATATTTTTTTCCCTTATAAAATGTAAAGCCAGAAGCCATGGCCAGGGCCACCAACAAAGCAGCCTTCTGGCCCATGCAGGTTCGCATTGGATTCAGACAGTCGGTAAAGAAACAATGGAGCCACAAACTGGTGGGCCATAGTCTTTAATCCTAGCTTGCACCCGGCGGGCAAGTAAAAAATACACACTGGGCTCCAAAACCCACTCACATTCAGTGCTCACAAAGCCACTGACTTATCCGAGTTTCCTAGAATCAAAGGTTTCTAGCTCACCAGCCTTATTCTCCTCAGTTCCCCATCTCCTTCCTTATCCCAGATACAAACTCTACACAAACTGGCATCTCACTCAGCACTCCACCATCTTGGCTGCTTCTCCTGGCCTCCTCCACGTGGCCTTTCTCTGCTCTCCTCTGCTCTCTCTTCTAATGATAATCTCAGGAACCAAGAGCGGGCAAGCCCCCGTTCTGCCCCTATTTTATAGTGTAGCTTCACAACCTCTAATCCAATATACAAAATAGGGAAGTCTCTAATACAAAATCACTTCTCTGAGGCATGATTGGATTG
The DNA here is from genome assembly GCF_036850995.1 of Saccopteryx leptura. Lineage (NCBI taxonomy): Eukaryota > Metazoa > Chordata > Mammalia > Chiroptera > Emballonuridae > Saccopteryx > Saccopteryx leptura. Next base: position 5,348,395 of record NC_089504.1, read on the forward strand.
TACCACCCCACATCAAAAAGGGTGGGAAAGGCTTAATCCCAAAACCAAGCCCCAGGCTACAAGGATTCTCAACACACATTAATATCACCTGGGCAACGGCCTCTTTAACAAAGTGAGCATAATACATTTTATCTGCCCAACATAAAATAATTGTTTTCCATTGACTGAGAGAGAGGAAGGGTGAGGGAGAGGGGGAAGAGGTGAAGGGGAGATGGAGGAGAGGGGGGTGGGGGCGAGGGGGGAAGGAGGAAAGAGAAGGGGAGAGGGAGGGAGGGATAAAGGGAGAGAGATTGAGAGAGAGAGAGAGAGAGAGAAGCATCAACTCGCTGTTCCACTTAGTTGTTCACTGGTTGGCTCCCCTGCCTGCCCTGATCCGGGGTTGAACCCGCGACCTGGGCTTGCGGCCCTGGGCCTGCTCCTCTATGCTGTATTGACAACTATTTCCTGGGTGGCTGTATAATTAACACATGCCTAGCACACAGTAAACGCTCGATGAACAGCGTATCATCACTACTCTGACCGCCACAGGAAAGCAGCTAGCCGCTCCGGTGGCGCGCGCGAGACCAACAAGGGGCGGGGAAACCGCACTCGGCGGGACTCCCGCGCGGGCAGCACGGCATACTGCCCCAGGACGTGCAGGTGAGAATTCAACTCCGCAAAAGTTCGGGCGGGAGGCGGGGCAGCAAGGCACCCGCGCTCCCGCCGTTCCGCGGGGCTCCAAGGCAACGCTGCGACTAAGGGAAGGAGGGAGGCCGTGGCCAGGCTCTGACCTTCACCAACCGCTCAGGGATCATGGCATCCATCTCGTCTCCCATCGCGCCGCCCTCAGTTGGTCGAGGCAGGCCGCCGCTGCCCCCGCGGCCTTGCTCACACAGCCCAGGACCCGCCGAGGCCAACTTCCTTCTCTCAACGCTAGTGGCGCGCGGCCGACCCGCACTTCCGGCGCGCTTTGATGGCGTCACGCGTTTTCTTCCACCGCGTGGTCCAGGAAGGCTGAGGGACCTTCTGAAGCCGCGCGTTCTCCTGGACACCACCTCCTATTGGCTGGCTCGAACAGAGGGGGCGGGGCCTTGGAGCCCCGCCCACCCACGTCTTCGCTTTCCAGCTAGAACATGCAAGGTTCATTGGATGGCGCGTGCCCGAGCGCTCTACATTCAGTGTTCGGTTGAGACCCCGCCCAGAGTAATCCTTGCAGGGAGGTGGTTATTAATAATTCTCGATTCTGACAAATTAGGAATTTAACAGATATTTCCAGGGACAGCTCTTGAGTGAGGCTTTGTTGGGGGTGGGGGGAGTGGAGGAAAAGAGGTTCAGAAAGTGGATGGGGAGGGGCCTCACCACCGGAGACTTCCCTGTCTACACTAAACGGGAAGGTTAAAAGAGCAGCAAGCATCAAGCCGTCTTTTACAACTTTCAAGGTAATAATTTACGAAGCAAGAGCCTGGAAACCGCAAAAACACTTTCAGTGTGTTATTTCATCTTCAAGACATCCTAGTCACCTACAAGTCATTGCCATTTAATTGATGAAGTGACTGGAAGCACAGAGAAGTTAAAATTACCCAGGGCCCCTCGGTCAGAAAGCGGTGGAGGCGGGATTAGAATTCAGTTGGTCTGAGTATGCTAATCGAGGACTATTGAAATGAGAAATGCTCTAGGACGGAGGTTCTTAACTTGGAGCAGCAGGGTTGGGGTGGGATGTGTTTTCTCCCACTTACTATTTGGTTTTCAGCAAACTGTGGATCTGCTCCAAGCCTGCTTCTCTTTTAGAAAACTAGAATGACAAATGGAACCTGTCTCTGTGTTGCCGTGAGGAGTAAATTAAGTTCCGTGTTTAGCAGAGCCTCCTACAAGACACATTTCATTCAATCTGTTACTGTATTAGCCAGCTCTTCGGAACTGGTTGAGCCCTGAAACCCAAACCCAAAATACACCAATCAAGACATTGATAAGTTTGTCTGTTTTATTTCCAGTATGTAGAGATGATACCCCGCACCACACACACTCACACGCACGCGCACACACATTCTGCATCCACCTGAGCTTGCCAGACGCACTCCTTCCTTTTGAGTTGCAGGGACAAAGCCACACTTGGCAGTCCCCAAGTTTCTGGTTACATTAGTTAGATTTGGTCTTTCAGAAAGAAGACAGCTGAAGTTTTAAGAAGCTGAGCCCTTAGCCAGAAAAGTAGAGTCCTGGAGCCAATAAGCCACAACCTAAAATACATGCAGCTTCCCTTTCCCAGGAACCACCCTTGAGCCGGTCTCCCTCCAGGAGTTGGGTTCCAAGAAATGGTGAAGGAACTGGTGGGAGTTTTCCAGGACACTTCCCATCCAATGAGAGCTCTCTTTCCTGCCCTTAGCTAGAGCTGGGGACACACCTACTTTCTCTCCTCCCTTAAGGCTTTCCTCTGGTCTTGTCAACTGTTGGACCAATTGAAGTAAGCCTGGCTGGCTCTGCCCACCTTTCTGAGTGAGGATCAGGTCCGCAGACTATGCTGGGTAGTCAAGAAAAGCTCTACCTTACTCCAAGGTATTATCCTGTCCCAGAGCAGAGAGGTAGAGGGAAGGGGTGGGGACAAGCAGTTACTTATCTTATGATCTCAGGGGGAAAAAAGCCAAGACAGGGAAGGGGTGGGGTTAGTTTACATTTACAGGGAGAACTGTTTTGCTGGGGTTTAAACTTCAACTAGACCTGTGCAATTGAGCAGCTCCTTAGCCTGAAGACCAGCCAGTCATGGACAAATAATCTTGCTTCTGAACTGGTTGAGACCAGCCGATTAAGCCAGCCTGGCTATTTTCCCATCCCCTACCTGCTCCACTCCCTCAAACTGCTATAAAGGGCAGCTCCTTGGGCCCTTGAGTAGGGGTCACTGAGGAGCCACAGGGAATTCACACAGGTCCCAGCCTCCAGCAGCACCCAGCCTTTTCCAGTTCAGGTTTGCCAAAGGCTTCTTCTCCAAGACTCTTGCCTAGTCTTGGGCCCAGCTTGGTCCCCACAGGATTGCAGTACAGTCACCCTATCGTCAGTCCCCTTTTCTTTCATCTCCCTGTCCTTGTCTAGGTCCGACTTCCTCACTAGACATTCGATTCCATGAGTCCTATTTCATTGCTGGGTTCTTAGCTCTTGGCCCATAGCAGGGGCTTAATAAATATGTTCAATGGATGCGCGCATCGAAGTCCTGAGTGGGAAAGGTAAGGGACTCCAAAACACAGGTGGGGTCAAGGCGGAGGTTCCTGCTCAGTCAGCACGAGGCCAAGTGTGACGCTTGTGTGAGTTCTGAGAAGCGCGGCTTAGCTGAGAAGCTCTGGGGAATGCAGAACTGCAGAGGCAGACCTTGCCTTGACCCAGACCCTGATGCTGACTTGGAGGCACTGGGACCATGAGTTCTGGCCCAGTGCTGACCTAGGAGACAGCTCCTCCCTGCCTCTTCCCTCGTTTTCACCAGACGGGGGCAGCCCAAAGCATAGATGAAGCATAGGCAGGGCATCTGAACGCCTGGGCTTCAGTCTAGACTATTCAATCTCCAGAATCAGCCCTGACCTTGGGCAAGGCACGTAATCCCTGTGGGCCACCCCAGTTTTCTCACCGGTGACAGGAGAGAACTGGCTCAGCCAACCTACAGGGTGAATTGGGGCTATAAAACCCCGTGAGTCCATAATCAAGGACTCCACGAGACCCCAATCCAATCCCCAAGCTCAAGGCTTTGGGCGGTTTGGAAAGGGCAAGGTGAGTTAGAGACAGTGGACACCGCACATGTCAGGGCAAAGTAGGGGATCTTAAAGCTTATAACAGGCGGTCAATAAATACCTGTTGTGTGACTGAGTAAATGGATGGATGAATGAATGAATGAATGAATGATGCAAGGTGGGAAGGCCAATGGGGGGGGACACAGTCAGTTTGCAGGCAGACCGGGGTCAGAAAGGCAACCTCGTTTCTCAGCTGTGCTGACTCTGCCACGAGTATTTTAGTCTTCATTCTCCTATCCTGTTGCCCTCAGCGTCCCCCCTAAAAGGTAGGACTAGACTGAGATGATCCACCTGGCCTCCCCTCTACCTCCATAGCCTCTTACGGAGGGACAGGGCTCCCTCTGAGCTGCCAGGTGTAGCCAGGGGGCAAAGGCCAGAGGATTTCTTCCAGAACCTTCTTGAAGGGCTCGTATTGCCTCCTTCCTTCCTTCTGTCACCTCATTGAGGACGAGAAGAAACATGGCCCTGGGGGGGGGGGGCATCACGTGGGGCGGTGGGGCAGTGAGTGGCCACATCCTGGGACACCTGAGAGTGCTGGAACCTCAGAGCGTCTGGGCAAGTCCTAGCAGGGCCCTGCAGCCTTATCCCTACCCTAAGGCTTTCTGAAAGTGGCTGAGGTTGTCCCCAGCGCCAGGCCAGCATACCTGGACTAAGCTCAGACCTCCAGGAAGAAGGAACATGACCTGCTCCAATGTGGGGATCACAGGCTTCCAGCCTCCCTGCCCTCCCTTTGTCCTCTCTGGTTTTTGGTTTGATGTCAGTCCTTCTGCACTGGCGGTGGGGTGGGAGGAAGGAGGGAAGAAGAGAGGGAGGGGCCCCAGAGCCCTTTTAAGGCAGATAATTTGTGCTTTACAAAGAGATCACTGATTCTGCAGATGAAAAAAAAACAAACATGCCCAATGACCAAAAAAAAAAAAAAAAAAGCCCAAATAAGACAAAACACAATGAGTCCAGAGGGAAGAGAGATCAGGAGGGAGGAACAGGGGCAGGGAGGGGCAGGGGCAGGTCCAGGCGGGGTCCTCAGGGCAGGCTGGCAATGTCTCTCTCTGGAGGGGGGCCAACCGGCTTGGGGCTGCTCTCGTTGGCTTTTCCTTCAAACATCATGACTCTGGTTTGGAAATGGAGAAGAAAAAAAAACAAAACACAGCAGGATTAGGACTCCTTCCCTCACGCAGGGAAAGCTCATCCAGCCTTCCGTTTGCAGGGTCCTCAGCGAAACACCCTTCATCCATTTTCCAGCGGTATCTTCTCAGAAGCCCAACACGGCCGGCCGCTACAAGGAAGGGGCTCCCAGCCCTATTTTTACAGAGAAGAAAATTGAGGTGCAAAGTGGCACCGTGACTCCTCAGAGCCACGCAGGCAGTCCAAGTGGGACAAGACTCCGGATCTCTAGGGGACTTCTAGGCCACGTGCCTTCCCCTAACCCCTAGCCGCGCTGCCTGGAGGAGGTGGAACTAGGCTGGGCCATGGCTCTGTTCAAAACCCCTTCCGAGCTTCAAAACCCTCCCAGTGCTCGGAGAGTAGAGGTTCACAGGGCAGCCTCTGGATTTGAGCCCCAGCCCTGCTACTACTTCCCAGCGGGCGACGCCGACGCCCGGCGTTTCCACCTGGAAGTGCGGGTGCCAGAGCGCTTAGGTCCTGGAGCGGTTCCAGGCTTCAGCGCCCTACTCTGTCTGTAGTCATTCCCTGGCTGGGCTCTTCCAGTCCCTTCCCAAGGGTGACAGTCCCCAGACAGCTTGTCTCTGAGCTCCAGATCTGCACCGCCAGCTCCCTCCTTGACTTCTCTCCTCCGTGTCTGAAGGGCACTTCCCTTGAGCACATCAAAAATGGGATTCCTGGCTCCCGCCTTCCCCACCGGCTCTTCCCTCCAAGCAAACCGCACGGTCACTCGCTCACTTACTCGGACCCCAGACTCCAGACCCAGCAGACTCCTCGCTCTCCTTGACACCCCACGTCTTGGGCATGTAGGCAATGCTTCCAGCTCGACCTCCTAGATCACTCCTGATTCCAAGAGCTCCTGCCCACCTCCACGGCAGCCTCTCCTAATGAGCAACCTCATTTCTTTCCTGCACAGGCCTCCCTGCTGCCACTCTCACCCCTGCTGCAGCCAGAGGGGACCTTTTGAAAATCAGTCCCTAGCTTAGCGTACTCCAATGGCATCCCTCCACAGTTACAGAATGCTAAGTCTGACGGTGGCCCACGAGGCCCAAAACCCCTGCCCACCTCTGCAGACTCATCCTTCACTCAGTGTATTTACTAATGCCCCAGACACACTGGCCTCTGTGCTATTCCTTGAACATATGAACACGATTCTGCCTCAGGGCCTTTGCACATGTGGTGTCTGCTGCCTGGAATACTTTTCCCCAGGTCTTCACATGGCTCATCCCTTCCCATCTTCCTGACTCAGGGCTCTGATCAATTGTCGCCTTCTCAACGAGACCCTTCCTGCCCACCATTACATCATCTCTGTTTGTTCCTCTTCCCACTTTCTATATATATTTATATTTATTATTATTTTTTTGCAGTACACTGTTACAATCTGGGGGTTTTGTTTGTTTTTGTTTGTCTCCATTAGGACGTAAGCTCCACGAGGAGGCCAGCAACGCATGTGACCCCAGCACCGAGAATGAATGACTCCTGGCATAGAGTTGGTGCTCAGTAAATACTTGCAGAATTAACAAGTGATAAATCAAAAGAGTCCACATGCAGACGAGTGCCTGACACGGAGTAAATGTCCACTAAATCTTCAGTGTCGTTTTAATAGCATCGTCGCTCTGATTGCTGCCACCTGCCCTCCACACAGTGCCCTCTGACCTCTGCACCCACACGAAAAGCTCTGAGCAGCCCAAAGTGTGTGCTCAGGACCCAGTTACTCAGCTTCCTGGAGCCTAACTTCCTCTTCTGTAAAACGAGCCAGGTACACTTGCCATTTGTACATTTGGAAAAAGAAAAGTTAATCTTATTTCCTGAAAGCCAAGTGAGAGGTCCTTTTCAGCTCAAATACCACAAGACTCTCCGAGGGCTTTCCCTGCAGCGCCTCAGTGGGGAGGTCCCCGCATCCGGAGTGTGGTTTTAGCCACCACATACCAGGTGTTCGCCATCAGCCAGGTGCGGGCTGGCCCCTCCACGTGCGTTAGCTCATTAATCCTCAGGACAACGCTTCACGAAAGATATTTATTACATCTCTATCTTACACATGAAAAGCATGCGAACTCTATCGCCCTTCAGAGCCGGCTTTTAACTCCATCATTACGCTCACAACAACCCCACGGGGTGGTCGAGTCACTTTACAAAGGAGAGAACTGAGGTTCAGAGTTTTGCCAGTAGATCTGTCATCCTCAGCATTGCCAGCGTCATCCCAGGAGCCACTTACTGGGTGCCGACTCTGCCAGACCTTCCGCTACAGGCTAACGTCACCAGCAAGGTACAGACTAGCATGGCATCGGCGGGAAAGGAAGTCGGGTTCAGAGAAATGAAACACCTTGCCCAGCGGGTCACACCGTGAGTTACCTCCTGGCTGGTGAACGGCTGGGTGCCCGAGCCAGGGGCCTCTCCACACACAATGACTTGGCCTCCCGAGGCCCTAGGAGAGACGGGGGAAGTACTCACAGCTTGAGGACAGCCGACCGTTTCCCCAGCATCATGTTCACAAAGTCTCGGTAGGAGATGGTAGTGCTGACCCCACCCGTCACCTCCGAGATCATCTTCCTTATCTCCAGGTGGGTCTTGGGGACCCCAAGCTTCTCCATCATCCTCTTTAAAGACATCAGGTCTGCGGGAGGAAAAGCAGGTCCACTGAGGGGAGACAGGCAGCGGGGGGGCCGATGGGGAAGCTGGAGAAGCTCCCTCCGGACCCCACACCCGGAGGGAGCAGGGCGGCCCCTCCCTGGAGACTGCAGCCAATGAATGGCCTTGCTCCTCTAGGAAGAATGAGCCTATCACCCCCTCCCCCGGTTTCCTTCGGAGCAGTATGACTAGTGGTTAGGAGCACGGGCTTCTAGTGTCGCATAGACTCGGGTTGGAATCCCAGCTCTGCTATTTCTGGCTATGCGACCTGCAGCAAGCTACTTCACCTCTCTGAACCCCTGCTCCCATCAGATGGGTTGATGGGATCATCGGGAGGGACGAGGCAGGAGAAGCACCTGGCAGGGAGCAGGTGCACAGCAGTGGGGCAGCCGTTCTGCACTGCACTCCCCGTGGTGAGGGGGAGCGTGGGCCCGCTGCCCAGCTATCCAGGAGGTCACTGCCCCGCGCAGGTGGCGTCAGGGAGATGGCCTGCTCTCAGGCACAGAAAGTCATCTCCAGGGGGCTGGGTGGCAGCTTCTCCCATCTGCCACTCCCACTCTGCACTCTTTTAGCCAGAAGGGAGAGGGTGCCAAAAATACCCTGCCCAGCAGGAAAACCAACAAACAAGGGAGGCACCAAAAAAGTCACGACACCCCGAGGAGCCACAGCCAACTCTGACCACCGGGCTCCCAAGATCTGAGGCAATTTCCTTCGGATTGTTCCCGGAACAATGGGGTCAGCAAAGGATGGCGGGACAAGGGGGTGCGGCAGTGATTTTAGGGCCAGGCAGTGGTGTGCCAGCTCACCCGAGAGGCCGGGCAGCCCGGACTGGTGCCAGGCCCCTAGGTGCCAGGATGTCCAGGGCATTTCAAAGAAAGCTGGGCAGCCTTCTGCAGGCAGAAGTGAAAGGTCTCCCACAGCTGCTGGCCAGACTCGAAATTGGCAAGACCTTTCTGGAAGGCCATTGGGCAGCACGCTGCACAAAAGCCTTTGACTCAGATGTCTCGTTTCTGATATTTACTCTTAAGAAATAGTCAGGGATATGGAGAAAGACTCAGGTACGATTATGTGCTCCAGAGGATTATCAACGACACTTTAAGGCGTTGGCCGAATAAATGAAATATTACGCAGCCACTCAGTATATTTCAAAAGAAAAGTTAATCATATGTTAAAATACTCACTGTATATATATATTTTAAAAATTATATATATATTTAAAATATATATTTTTATATATATATAAATTATATATAAAATACTCACTATATATATATTTTAAATATATATATATATTTTAAAGGAGTTTCTAAAAACGGTATAAAACAGCATTTGTGATGAGAACAAAGAGTGGAAGGATATAAACCAAACTGTTTATAGCAGTTATCTCTGGGAGTCGGGATTGTGGGTGACGTAGTATCGTCTTTGTGTTCTGCTGTGCTTCCTAAAACATTTTTATGATGAAAATTGTATTAACTTGATAAATTTTTTTTTTCTAAAGAAGAAAAATATTCAAAAGGGGGCAAGAATGAGAGGCAACAGAGGAGGCGTAGAAACGTGGAGGAGGGGTCAGGCCCTGGGCCTGCCGCTTAACCACCACGTGCCCCAAACAAGTCACGTCATCGTTCTGAGCCTCGGTGTCCTCATCTGTAAAATGGGGATAATTAAGCCAGCCTTAACCATGTCATTCTGTTACTGGTGAAGACACCTATGGGATAGGCGTCTGTCACCCCCAGCCTCTGGGTGGCAGGACAGGATCAGGGTCCGCTGAAGGAGGGAACGTGAAGGCAACCTGTCAACTGCAGGACAGTGTCCAGATGGGAGGAGGGGCCTAGGGGCAAAGGAAATGCCCACCCCCTGGGCCAGGGCGTCAGCAGCATGAGCCCCTCCAGCCCCTGGCACAAGTGGCGCTGTCTCTATGCTGGGTCCCCTGGAGTGGGAGGCTGAGGTGTGGGCAGTGAGGGGGTGGGGCAGGAGATGGTTGGAAGAGAAGTTTGGGGGGGGAATGGGTCCAGAGTAAAGGCAGACAGGCTCCAACTTGGTTCAGCTAGCCCAGCCCATCGGGAAGGCTTTCCGTGTGTGCTTGACACACTCACGACACCTCACCCACGCGAGTGAGTCTCTGGAGATCCCTGGACCTTCACGTCGCCCACCCACAAACACCTTCGTGCCCCGACACACTCAAGGCCTCACTCACCAATCTCGCCTTCATTGTTCAGGTCAAACTCCATGTACTTCTCTGAAAATCACAGAGCAGAAACTAGCGTTAGCTTAGAGAGGAGGGTGGCCCCTGCGGGGTCCCAGGGACTCCCTTGAGGGCAATGGCCAGATCCTCGGGGAGCCCACATCTAACTCCTCCCCTCACACGGGGGTCTCGACGCGAGTCCTATCATCTTAGCCGTCTCTGAAGACAGAGCTTGTCCTGCTTGCCCGCCTCTCCTTGTGGGCGCCAAGGAGAGAGGTGCTCGGGAGGCCACTCCGGCCCTCGACCAACCGACCGAGGAGGGTGGCTGCGGCCTCCCAGCTAGATTCAAGCCTGGCCCCCGGATACAGACTCGGCGGGGCTGGGAAGGGCGGTGTGGGAGGGGACTGGTGTGCTTTCAGAGTGCCCCAGGTGACTCTGACGGGCAGCCAGGTGTGGGGACCGCTGAGGAGGAGTCCCTGTGGTTCGGAACCTCTGGGTCATGGTCCACACTGAGAAGCCGACGCTCTTCCAGGAGACACGCCTGTGGGCCTGCCCTTGCCCACCAAGTGGGATGCACTATGTCCAAGGGAACCCTTCCCACAAGCCCTGCCTACAGACTGAATTAAAAAGTCCCCAATCAAGGGGTCCAGGGAACCTCCAGTAGCAAGAGAGAATGACTTGGAGCACCTTGGTATCTCCTGTCATGGACAGTGTGCAAACAAGTCCTGTGGCCTTGGGCAGGTGACCCGCCATAGAAGGGCAGAGCCCTCCAGGCCTGCTCTGTGCGGAGCAGCCAATGTGAGCGAGGTCCTCCCAGTGAGCAAGGTCCTCCCAGTGAGCGAGGTCCTCCCAGGGGCCTTCCCGGCCCGGCACCTGCAGGAGCACCTGCCCTCCAGCCTCTCAGGCTGCCTCTGCCTCCCTCCCTCTCCCCACCCACTGCTGCGCCGAGCATGCTGCCCCTCTGCCCGAATGTCCCTCCCAGGTAGTCTCAGGGCTCCTCCTCCTGCCTCCAAGGACCCCAGTCTTCCTAACTGGGCACCCCCCCACACACACACACAAGCACCTACTACCCCAGAGACCTCTGTCCCTCCTCCCAGAGACAGTCTGAAGAACGACCCATTGGTATGCAGAGAGGAGGAAGGATGGTCCCTCCTCCGTGAGGCGCTGCTGTAAGCAGCTGGCATGCAGGAGGGGGGGGGGCGGGTGACAGGGCAGGGAGGAGGGTGCTGTTGTTTTAGTTTTGTTTTGTTTTTAAATGTAAAAAGCACCACTGCATAATGGTTAGGAGCAGGACTTCTGGAATGAGACCAGTATGGGTTCAAACCCCCAGCTCTGCCATAGGTGAGCTGTGTGACTCCAGGCAAATGAGCCCACCTCTCTGAGCCTGAATTTCTTCTTCTATAAATTAAAGACGGCATCGTCTCCCTCCTGGTTGGATTGGGATGATTCAGGGAACTCACAACACTGCCTTTGAAGGGCTTCCCACAGGTCAATGTTCAACAACAGCTTGGCCACTGAGGTCCTGCCCAAGGACAGCCAAGCGGTAAGCAGAGTGGGAGCACCTGGCAGGTTCTCTCCCTTGGAGCAGAGGTTGCCCGCACTGCCAAGGCCTCGCGGATGTCCACGCGGCCCTCCGGCGCGCCCGGGTGCATCTCCCCGGCCGGAAAGGTGGGCCTGCCTGCCCCTTATGGGCACGGCTCCTCTCCTTTCTCCAGCCGCTGGCAGGGAACCAAGCGCCAGGGCCCGGAACAGAGGGACCTTTATGCTGCCCCCTCTCCGCGCGCGGGCTCCCGGGCCCTGTTTTCTTTTCATCCCGTGCTGCCGGGATTCAATGGGCAGAAACTCTGCCCCCTGCCCCACTGCGAGACACAGGCGTCCATTCTCCACAGGGGCTCCCGAGACGCTCCACGGTGGAGGGAGAGAGGCCAGGGCTGCTACAAAGAGCCGATTGTGAGCTGGGGCCCCGGGAGCGAGCAGGGCCGGGGCGGCGGCGACAGGCCAACCTGAGCCCCGTGGGGCAGCTGCGGGGAGAGAGGGCCGGGCTGGGGGGGCAGGCTGAGGCCCGCAGGTGAGAGGCGAGGGGGCCGGGGGCGGCTCAGAGGCCGGTGGAGGGGCCTGCCTCCTCCAGCTGGGCACCCTGTCCTGCAGCCCACCGGGAACAGGGGCGTTCTGGATGAAACAGGGGCGCAGCCCGGGCCTGGGCAGTAAGGGGTGCAGCCCGGTGTCGAGGGGCTGGGAGGTGGGGCAGCAACCCCAGCGTACCTTTAAAGGCTGAGAGCTTCTCTGGGAGGTCCTCTTCATCGCTGTATTTCTGGTCACAGAGAAACTCCTGCAGGGGCGAGAGCACAGAGCTGAGCGAGGGGCCGGCGGGCAGCACCCACCCGCACATCGGGCCCTCGCCCTGGGCCTCTGCTCCCGGGGCAGGGCGGGAGGCTCCAGGGTCTGTCCTAGCCTTCTGTCACCCACCCGCACATCGGGCCCTCGCCCTGGGCCTCCGCTCCCGGGGCAGGGCGGGAGGCTCCAGGGTCTGTCCTGGCCTTCTGTCACCCACCCGCACATCGGGCCCTCGCCCTGGGCCTCCGCTCCCGGGGTCTGTCCTGGCCTTCTGTCACCCACCCGCACATCGGGCCCTCGCCCTGGGCCTCCGCTGCCGGGGCAGGGTGGGAGGCTCCAGGGTCTGTCCTGGCCTCTGTCACCCTCAGGGCAGCCCTGCCGAGTCCAGCCTGTGGGTGGGAAGTGTGCTCAGCAGCTGGGGTGGGGCCCGAAGGGTCCGCTCTAGAAGATGGGACACCTTCCAACCAAACTCTGAGTGTCACCGGGGCAGGAGCCTGGGCCTGGGGACCCCGCTCTGGGATCCAGAAAGCAACAAGCCCTAAGGACAAGCTGCTGGGTTCCAGCACTAATGTCTTAGGCACGTGACCCAAGCTTGTTAACTCCTCTCTGGTGTCCCATGCTTTATCTCCAGAGGGGTGTGGTGATCGTAGCTACTCCTGCAACTTGTGTGTGAATCCAAGGAGAGTGCGCGTCTGAGTCCTGGCACGGAGCTCCTGCTCCGTGAACACTCGCTGTCACGTTACTAGCCTCTGCTCCAGCCAGAACACGACTGTACATCGCTGGGGAGGTCACTTACCTCTCCCCTGTATCCTCACCTGTAGGACAGGTCTGTCCCCCTTCCCCTCCGAGGCTGGGAGAGACCTAGATGAGTCCCTTCAGGAAAGGGTGGGGAGGGCCAGGGGACACTCACAAGAGCCCCCAGGATGAAGCACTTACCCACTCGCTCTCTTTGGATGCCACAGGGGGATCCAAGAGTTTCCCATTCGATTTATTTAATTATATAAGTATTTATTTTTATTCAGAAAGTCATAGAGGGAAAGTGAGCCACAGAAGATATGGTTTTAGGAGACAAGTTGACAGTGGCCAAAGAAGGGCCCTTGGAGCTCAGGCAGAAGACAGAAGGGTCAAGGTAACGCGCCTGGGGTGGGGGAGAGGGGGACGGGAGAGGTGCAGGGGTGTTCCCGAGAGGGAGAGTACACCAAGGGTTTCCCATTTTACAGATGAGGAAATTGAGGCTCACACAGCCAGAGCTTCAAGTCAGCTCCGTCTCACTCCAAGTCTGCATCCTCGACCTCGACCCTTAAAGATGGGCAGATAGCAGGCCTTCAGCCGGCTTTAGAACAAAAGGTGACACATTCGTAAGCAACTGCTAGGCCAGCACAGGACCAGGGAGATCTTACTTGCCTTGTTGCTAATCTTCAAAGCTGCCTTAGAACCTGGGTGGTGATGGGGGTGTATACCCATCCTAGCACGAGACTCCGAAAATGCCCTCTCTTCTCTGGACCACACTTCCCTCATTACTGAGCTGACATAGGCATCGCTACCCATTTCTTTTCTTTTTTTTTTTTCATTTTTCTGAAGCTGGAAACAGGGAGAGACAGTGAGACAGACTCCCGCATGCGCCCGACCGGGATCCACCCAGCACGCCCACCATGGGGCGACGCTCTGCCCACCAGGGGGCGATGCTCTGTCCATCCTGGGCGTCGCCATGTTGCGACCAGAGCCACTCTAGCGCCTGAGGCAGAGGCCACAGAGCCATCCCCAGCGCCCGGGCCATCTTTGCTCCAATGGAGCCTCGGCTGCGGGAGGGGAAGAGAGAGACAGAGAGGAAAGCGCGGCAGAGGGGTGGAGAAGCAAAATGGGCGCTTCTCCTGTGTGCTCTGGCTGGGAATTGAACCCGGGTCCTCCGCACGCTAGGCCGACGCTCTACCGCTGTCTTTTTTTTTTTTTTTTTTTTTTAATGAGAGGAGAGGAGATAGAGAAACAGACCAAGCTATCCTCAGCACCCAGGGCCGATGCTCAAACCAACTGAGCCACTGGCTGCGAGAGGAGAAGAGAGAGAGAAGGGGGAGGGGGAGGAGGGGAGAAGCAGAGGGTCGCTGCTCATGTGTGCCCTGACTGGGGATCGAACCTGGGACTTCCGCATGCCGGGCTGACTCTCTATCCACTGAGCCAACTGGCCAGGACCTGGCATCATGCCTATGCTCATTCACGCAACAGTTTTTGAGGGACCCCAGGTACACTGCTGTGTTCTAGGCAGCCAGGGAGCAGGTGAGACCAAGGCAAATAAGATAAGGTCCTTATCTTAAGATTATAGGGAGTGTATAAAGAGATACTAAATGGCATCTAGGTCAATCACTCAATCTGCTCCTAAATTCCTCCTGTTTCCCCCTAACTGATGACTGGGTCTGTGCTTACACATGTCCCAGGACAGGGAACTCACTACCTTTCCAGCCTGTTGTGTAAACCCCCAAGGGGCTTGAAGCATATAGAACAAGAGAATGACAAAAAACCTAAATGGTAACAAAGCGCTCTGGGTTTGGATCTCAGTCCCCTCCTTACCAACTGTGAAATGGACACAAGCGTACCCACCTCCTCGGGAACCACCTGTCCCTCAGGGGATAACCAAGCTCACCTGTCGGTGCTCAATGAGCAATAGGCATGGTTTAGTGTGAGGCAGAATATGACGACTCCTTCCCGGGTTCAAGCGTCTCCACCCTAACTCAGCACCCTGCGACAGGGACGGAGGAACCCACCTGCCAGTGTGCCTCCCCTCGCTGGGTCGAGGGGCTCCGGACGGTCCCCTGGCTTTTGGCAGGAACCATGCTATCCCATTAAATCCTCACTATTACACTAATTTTACACCTGAGAACAAGAGCACCAGAGGGGTCAGATAACACTTCTAAAGCCCCGGGCAGCTGAGAAAATGCAGGACTGATTTGGAATCTGGGCCTATCAGACTCCAGGTCCTGTGCCTCCAGCAGGCAGGTCGAGGGCAGCCCCAGGGGCCATGGGGTCCAGCTGGCTCGCCCACAGCCTCTCTTGGGGCCTCATGCCCATGCACCATGCCCGGCCCTACCTCCCCGTAGCTGGGGCTGGAGACTTCTCCTGCTGCCCCCCCTGGCTCGCTCTGGCTAGGATTTCCCTTCCTCTAGGCTCTCACTTATAGCTCATTTCCACTGCTGACCAGAAAGCAGGACAATTAACTCTTGTCTGTGACCCTGAGCAAACCAGGTGCCTCCCGGGGTCACAGATCGCAAAGCTGCTCAGCAGAGGGACAAACAGGCCGTGTGGTTCCCAGACTCTGGGGTAATGCATAAAGAAATATTTCCCAAAAAAGTTAAGAGCAGGGAGAGGCCCTACACGAGGCTGCCAGATTTGCATTTTGCCAAGTAAAGACTAAACAAAGACCACTGACTGCTGCCATGAGTTCAGAAAAGGACATTTCATAAAAGTAGGAAGTTCCTAATCTCAGCATTTTTTAAATGGAACGCACGTGGCTAGCCTGCGTTCAACTCACTACACTGCTCCGATGTTCCCCCGCTGCACCATGTTAGGAACGGGGAATCCTTCGTGGGAAGGCAACGGCCCAACATCTGGGACGTTCTAGGGAGAGGAGAGCCGGGGCCCGTCCCAGCTCCCACGTTCTGGTCGACCAGAAGTCCTGCCCCAGCCCAGAGCCCGTGAGTAACGTGTACTGACCACTTCTAGGAATCCGAGCAGACAGGGTTCAAGGGGCGGGCGGAATGTGGGCCTTGTGTGGGAGACGAGTCACACCAGAGATGAACGCGGAACAACCGGGCGGCGACAGAGCGAGAACCAGGGCGCAGGGGCAACTGTGGCCTGCTGAGTCATGACTCCCCTTCGCTGGACCCGGCCCTGGGCCCGGCTTCCTCCCCATGGCGAGTTTGCTCTGGCTGGGTCCCCTGCCTGGACCGCTCCTCCCCACATACCGACCTGGCACTCTCTCTCTCGCCCCCTTCAAGCCTTTGCTCAACTGTCACCTTCTGAATGAGGCCAACGCCGTCCACCGGGCCCACGGCCACCCCGGCCTCCACTTCCAACCCACCCGAGCTTCCTGTGTGTCTCCTTTTATTTCACAGGGTGAATCACCCCCTAACACAATTTATTGGCTTATACTGTCCCTCGTCGGTCTCCCTCTGCGAGAATGTAGGTTCCACACCGTAGGTGCTCAATAAATATCTGCAGGATGAGCGACTGAATCGAGACTCAAGAGAGGACCAGGAACGTGCTCAAAGCAGCACAGCTAGCAAGCGGCCAAGCCGGGATTACACTGAGCAGCAGAGGCCGCTGGGGTTCCCTCCCTCCACGGAGCTGGAAAGGGTAGGTGACCCGAGGAAGCGAGCGTGGGAAGGGTGATGGGAGGAGGCAGGCCCTCGGCCACAAGTTCTCAGACCACGTGTTGACCGTCTCGTGCCCCGTGGGTGCCCAGCACCCAGTACTGCCCAGCACGCAGTAGACGTTCAATAAACATCTGTTGAATGAATGGAGAAGCCTGCCATTCAGCTAGGGTGACCTTCTCCATTCTCACCCCTGAAATGGTGAGTCAGCTTGGCTAAAGCGTGTGCACATGTGTGACGAGACACTGGGGGCAGGGGACGACTAGGAGATTGGAATCACATTTTTTTCTCGGAGCCAAAAATGACAAATGCTTGAGCCACAGAGTGACCAGGGGTGGGAAAAGCAGCTGACCCGTTCGTGTGTGGGTAGGCAGGCAGCTCTTGCTGGCCCTGGGTTGGGGGCAGCTGTGTGGGCTGGGACGCCGGCAGGGCCAGGGCAGGCAGAGGGCAGCGGGGACCGGGTTGGCCTGCCGGCTCCCACCCCACCTCCAAGCTTCAGAATCTTGGTCCCTGCTCATGCGCAGCCCACAGCTCCCGCCCCTTCAGGCACCTGCCCCCCCCCACATTCCCTTGCCCAGCCTTGGGGCCCAGCCACGCCCAGGGGGCAGGTACCCTATCTGTCCAGTTGCAGGACCCCTGGCTGCCCTGACTCTGGGGCCCCAGGCAGAGGGGACAGAGATAGAAGCCAGCTCCCTTTGGAAGAAAAGCAAAAGCAGATGTCAGAAGAGGGCAAGCTGGAGCCAGAGTGCCTGGGTTTCAACCATTTAGTTCAGGGCTAGTCAACCTTTTTATCCCTACCGCCCACTTCTATATCTGTTAGTAGTCAAATTTTCTAACTGCCCACCGGTTCCACAGTCATGGTGATTTATAAAGTAGGGAAGTAACTTTACTTTATAAAATTTATAAAGCAGAGTTACAGCAAGTTAAAGCATATAATAATAATTACTTACCAAGTACTTTGTGTCGGATTTTCGCTATGTTTAGCAGAGTAAGTCTTTATAAAACAACTTACTATAGTTAAATCTATCTTTTTATTTATACTTTGGTTGCTCCACTACCGTCCACCATGAAAGCTAGAACGCCCATGAGTGGGTGGTAGGGACCAGGTTGACTACCTCTGATTTAGTTGCTGTGTGAACATGACTTCATTGGTCTGTGCCTCAGTTTCCCCATCTGTAGGAAGGATACGAATATCTCATAGGCTTGTTCCAAGGAACCACAGTACGTAAGTCAATTCATATAAAGTGCTTAACACAGTGCCTGGCACCTGGCAAATGCTAAATACATGTTAGCTGTTCATTGTTCTCTTCTAACACTTCTATCCGCACTATCCACCTCCCGCAGCTCATCACTCCGACCCTCATCTCCTGGTAAGTGGATCAGAAAAGCAAACCGCCTTCCCTGCCTCAGGATGGTCATGATTTCTCTCTCCCCTCTCTGGGCAGCCTCACTGGACAGAGGGGGATAACTGAGACCCAGAGAGCTTGCTCGACTTGCTCAAGATCGCCGAGTTTTAACAATTCAAGGTCTCTCCCTCCCTTTGCCATCCCAGCCCCCTCCCTGCCCTGAACAAGGAGCAGGTGGCCTGACTACAGGTTTCTGAGCGAAGAAAGTCAATACTGGGAGTTACCTTTCCTCTTGGGCAGCTGCAGAAGGAGGTTACTGCAGAGGCCAGGGACCACTCTATAGCCCTCTAGGGGACGGGGTGTGTGTGGATGGCTCACTCCCCACCTCCCATCCCCCGCTCACGCTCCAGCCCACTGCCCCAAATGACAAGTTTCTACGGCCTCCAGGTATCAGGGGCTCTGAGACGGGCTATTACGCAGAGGGACAAGTCCAGAGGCTTTGGTGCCCTGGTCAGTCGCTGGCAACGAGCCAGGAAATGCAAGCAGGCAGGAGCCTGGAGTCAAAAAACAGGAAGCCGGGCGCTGAGCAGTCTCGGTTCTCCAGCCAGTGTCCACGGGCGAGGCCTGAGACGGTGACAAAGCTGTCAAAACAGCCACCGAGTCACAGAGCGTGGAAGTGACTCCGCAGAGCATCCAGCTTGTCCTCTCCGTTCAATAACCAAGGAGACCGAGGTCTCAGAAGGGAAAGGTCTCGCCCAGAGCCACAGCGGTCGGAAGCCGCACATAAACTTCCCTGAGCGCAGGTGCGCGGGACAGAGGGGCCGGGGGAGGGATGTTGGACCACGTTCCTTGGGTTCAAATCCCAGACCCAGCACTCACTCTGTCTGTGGCCCTGGGGAACTTGCTTCACTACTTTGGGCCTCAGTTTCCTCATCCATGAAATGGGGTCATAGTAACAGCATCTCCTCACTGGGCTGGATTAAATGAGCTAACTGCACAGACACGTACGAGGTGTTACCAATTATTGTCACGCATGTGGATCGCCTACACTCGAGCCGCACCAAGACACAACTGTGAGCAGGGGAAGGGCAGAGAAGTGACCCAGCCACGCCTTTCTGTTCCACAGCATGTCACAGAGTCCTCCTGATAAGCTTTGACCCCCAGGCCATCCCTCTTCAAAGGCAAGCTCTGCTTTGTCCTTGGACCCCTGGCTGACCGAGAGTGACAGGCCATCCACAGGGAAGAGAGTGCTCCCCTCTCAGCCCCAGGGGACAGCGCCCACAGCCACAGCGGTGCACAGCTGCTCCTCTTGGTCCCCTGCAACCTCTGATAAGTATCGGAATCCTCCCCGACCCCCAGGAGCCCCATCCAAGCGCTCATGCCCGAGAGGGGCTATTTCCACAACCAGCAGAGGATGGCAGCCCCTGCTGGGCCTGGCCTCCAGGTCCCTGCCACCGGCCTGATTTCACTGCCCCTACCACCTCCACCTCAGACTCAACTCTCCTTCTGGGCCAGTACCTCTAGCACCTGCTCCCGGATGCTGGCTCCTGGCCCTCCGGGCTTGTCTCTATGTATTAGCTGCAGCAGAATTTTGGGGCGGGCAGATATCACCATCTTGGAGGCCATCCAAGAGGTTGGTGGCTGAAACCCTGGGTGAAAACCCCAAGGCCAGGCAGTACCATACTAGGCCGTGGGGCCTCTGACGCAGCCTACAAGTTCTTAAAGGGCCAGGACCAGGCCACAAATGCCCAGCCTGGGGCCTGGCGCGTAGACGGAGCCTGTAACGTGCACCCGCCAGGACAGCAGGCTCACATTCCCCACGGCAGCTCTGGGGCCTCATCCGGACGCGGTGTCCTCGCCAAAAGATGGGGCAGCTGAAGAAAAACACCCCATCCGCTGTACAAACTAAGCAGACCCTGCAGAAATTCCATCTCTAGCTTCCTGTGACATGGCCACACTGAGGTCGTGACTGGCTGGACCTGCGGGGACACTGAATCCTCGGAGGCTCACGTGGCCAGTTATCACCATCTCCCTTATAATATATTAAGGAAGAGCAAGAGAGACGGGTACCAAGCGATGCCAGCTGGGCACATTCACCTGGGCAGGGACACAGTGGCACTGCCAGTACACAGGAAAAGAGACACACCTGTGTAGCACCTGGGTCAGGTCTCAGAGGTCCCCCATGGCTTGTGGGGGGGGGCTGGGGACATATACCCCTGCAGGCAGAGACACACAGCCTGCTGTGCCCGGCTCTTCCCAGTACAGAGGGCACGTGGGTTCTGAAATAACCACGAGGCACCTAAATGGTACAGGGAACGCTGCGTGCCCTTCATTCGACCCAGGAGGGCTGGGAGGACGGGATGGTAGCCAGAGATCTTTATCCACATAAGCAAGAGAGGCCTGTGTCACAGCTAGGCGGTGGCCACATGATGGACAGGGGCCAGGGCAGGCCGCAGGCGGTGTCTGAACTCAAAGACTCCTAGCTCTGTCACTTCCTGGCTGGGTGACCTTGGGCAGGTGACTTCACCTGGCTGAGCCTCTATTTCCTCATCTCTAAAATGGGAGGGCTAGTAAGCCGTGTCCCACGGCAATGTTTACACATTCTCTCGTCACCTATCTTCCTAATCAGACGTTCCTTTGACAGGCGTCAGTGAGATGATGCAGGCC
Source organism: Saccopteryx leptura (assembly GCF_036850995.1). Taxonomy (NCBI): domain Eukaryota; kingdom Metazoa; phylum Chordata; class Mammalia; order Chiroptera; family Emballonuridae; genus Saccopteryx; species Saccopteryx leptura. The sequence goes on from NC_089504.1 coordinate 5,368,817, forward strand.
AAGCACCAGTCACGCCTCAGGTTATTTTGTTAAAGATCCTGGCCTCCGGCTGGCTCAGACGGCAGCCTTCTCTGTCCTGCAGGTTCCGCCAGCGGTCCCAAGGGTAAGGGCGCCCAATGGGGTGCCCACCCAGCCCTGCCACTTCTCTCTGCCCCCGTGGGAAGCTGAGGAGAATGTATTCTATTGCCATATAAGGCTGAGGCTGCCGGCCTGGGGTCAGCTACCATGCCACCAGGGCTCAGAGAATGTCAGCTATGTGGGGGGAGTAGGAGGTGTGTGCACATCCTGTCCGCTCCAGTAGCGCAGAGAATGCGCACACAGCACAGAGGTGGGGGTGGGCATCCACGGAGGGAGACCCGATCAAGTGCAGAGATGGAGAGACTAGACTGGGTTCGAGTGTGGCTGTTTAAACCCAGGTGACTGACTCACCCTCTCTGAGTCTTGGTTCTTGTATGGGAATACATACTCACAGGGTTAGAGTGAGCACTCCACAAGATAAGGCCCAGAGCACACCTGGCACACTGCCTGGCACATGCCAAGTGCTCAGAAAATCAGAGCAAAACGCAGATGGAAACCAAAAAGTGCATTTCCACACAGCTCCACCAGGACCTCTAGGCCCACCTGAGTCTCTTGTCTATTTTCACTCCTGAATCCCTGATAAGAACAACAGCTAAGGCTTAGCTACCCTGCTGCCCTCTGGAAGCGGGCCCCCTCTGGGGGTGAGGGGGAGAAAAGCTCAAAAGGAACTGGGACGATGGCCCTAGAAGCCCCCAGAGCTGCCAGCCAGGCTGGGCTCTGCCCCCGGCAGCAGCCACAGAGGTGCCCAGGCACATGCAGGGAGCATGAAGCCCCGCCCTTCACGGCCTCCGCCTTCCACAAGGTCAATGGGCAGGTGCTCAGTCCAGCCCCCGACATACAAGCCCCACTCCAGTGGGGCAAGGAAGCTGAACCCCAAAGGAAGGCCAGTCTGGGGGGCTAACATGGTTCCCTCTAGAATTTGCCCACTCCGGAGAACCTCATGGCCACGGGTGAACCGAACACAGAACCTCAAAGAGAGGGACTCCCTCGGAGTCTGCAACGAGCTTCGCCTGCTCGCCTCCACTGACTGCTGTAGGGACTGGGAGCAGAGCAGGGACCACTGTCCCCATTGCAGGCAGGGGGAGACTGAGGCTCTTTCGGATGAAATGGCCGGGCCCAGGCAGAGCGGCCAGCAGGGGCCACAGCAAACCCCAGCCCAGCACCTGTAAGCCCTAAAACACCCAATGACAACAATCACGACAGCAGCCAGCTTTCCTGATGTGCTTTACGTAGATTGCATCGCTGAGAAATCACAGCAACCCGACTACGTGTCTCAGGTGCCCGGCCCAAGGTCACAGAGCCAACAACATTCTGCCTTCCTCTGCCTTCCCCTCGTGACTCTAAGCCACGGTGGGGCCACCTTGATCTACTGCAGGGAGGGGGGGCAGCTCAAGTTTCCGGTTTTACCCTAGAGCCTCCTTCCTCCAGGGGCCCAGAGCCTGAGCCCCAGCAGCCTGGCGCACAGGGTGGTCTCAGAACAGCATCTGGGCAGGGAGAGGACACTGGCCCGCAAGCTCTGCCACTGCTGTCTGAGTGGCTTTGATCGGCGGCTTGCCCTCTCTGGGCGCTGGGACCCCAATGTGGGTACACACAGCCCCTTCTTGCTCATCCTCTCCAGTCGAGCTGTCCGGTCCAGCTCCTGAGAGGCACGGGCTCTCCCCTTTCTGAGCCAAGCCAGGCCGCCTCCCAAAACAACCCTGTGGCCTCCCTACAATCTGCCCCCCTCCAAGGGCAGGGTTGGCATAGGACGTCCCACACACTCAGCTCCTCTGGTTTGTCCAACTATAGCCCCCTCTCCTCCATCCCCAGCTGTCTCTGGCTCAGGGTCCTGCTGGCTGCGGGTGGATTCGGCCAGCTTGGAACCCGCCCGGCCCAGTGGCCCAGGGGGCTGTATGAGGTCAGGGTTCTAGGCTCCTGTCCAGAGGGCAAGCGCAGCCCAGACCTACAGGCTGCAGAGTGAAGAGGGAGGGAGCCCAGCAGCCTGGACCCCTGAGATCCCAGCCAGACATCCAAGCTGCCTTTTGGATGTGTTCAACATGACACCAACAGGCAGGGCGGGGATGGCATTGAGGGGCTTTAGGGTCCCCAGAGTCCTCCACAAGATTCCTATAGCCAATAGAATGAAACCAGACAGGCTGCCTAGAGCTAGACAATCCAAGAAAACCAAAGAGGACATCAAGACTGCAAGCCCTACCACTAAAATACTGCCACCATGCCACAGTGCCTAGCCCCACCCCACAGACTCTGCCAAGACCCTGCTGACCCCACCAGCTTCCCACTTTGGGACTCAAAGCCAAGCTCAGACCCTGGGTGCTCAGTGGCCCAAGGGAGCCAGCAGGGGGAATGCTCAGCCTTGTTTCTGGGGACATGCCTCCGAGGCCAGTTGGGAAGGCACCTGGTAGATGTCCTGCTCAGGAAATAATCCTAAAACCATACACAAAGGTCTTCCCCTTGTGCGGTCTGCTGGACCAAGCGCACTGCATGCCTCCCCTCGCTCTGTGAGGAGAAGCCCTCGGGAAAGACCACAAAGCTTGGAAGTGACGGAGACCAGTCTGAGCCCACATCATGTAGAACTCCAAAGCCCCTGGCTATGCTGCCTTTGAGCTCTGGCCAATCCTGGCAGGCCTGGACACTTTTCCTTATCGTCTAAAATCTACATGGTCATTACACAAACGTTTATGGGGCTCCCCCTGTGCATCTGGTACAGCTGGGTGGCTTTCTTTAAAAGAAAAAGCATCAAGGCTCCCTGGGAGCCTTCCCTAAAAGCTGGAGTGGTTAAGAGTTGTGAGGGTGGGCAGGGGGCAGGCAGGAGGACAGCATTCACTACAGAGGACACTAGCCTGTGAGTCTGGAGCCCAAGTGCTAACAGCAGCCTGACCCACGCTTGCTGGGCAGCTGCCTAGCCTCTCTGGGCCTCCCTTCCGTCTCTCTCGGCTATAAAACAGGCACTGCTGGGAGACCTCAGGGGTCCCTTTTGGAGCAAATCCCTGCAGCCGGTCCTAGGAGGGCTTCCGGGAAGCCCCGGGCCGGCCGTATTGGAGCTCCTGGCCCGGCCCTACCTCCTCAGTCTAAGAGTAACAACTTGCAACCCGAGACGCCGGGGCCAGAGCTGAGTGGAGGGGGTGGAGGGGGACCTACCTGGAGTCGGAGGCACAGGGGCAGGGGCCGAGGGAGGAAATTGGGGGGAGCTCAGAGGAAGAAAAGGAAGGGGGGCACAGCTTCACAGACGGAGGTGGGAGCCAGGGGCCGTTGGGAGCTTTAGAAACGAGCGGTGCGCAGCTCCAGCGAGTCGCAAGCTGTCCTCGCGGCGGGGCTAGAAAAGCGAAGGTGGCGGCTCACACTTACCCGGTTGATCTCGGCCAGCCTCCTCTCCTGCCGAGCTTTGAGTAAGCCGAACGCCTTCCCTCCTGGAGACAAAGAGACAGCCCGGGAAGCGGGGGTCTCCCCGGGCCGCGCGCCCCCGGGACCCGCGTCCACCTCCTGCGCGCTGCAGACTCCACTGTTCGCTCGGTGCGCACAGGTGGCGGGCGGGGTACAACGCGCGCGGGCTGGGGGACGCGGGGACAGCGTGTCGGGGGCGGGGCAGGCTGAGGGACAGCGGGGGACAGAAGCGCCTACCTTGAAACCTGTTGCTGAGCGCGACAGACATGATGAGCACGGGGCTCCCGCCGGCTCGGGGCTTCGCGGCCGCAGCGAGTAACGAGGAGGGACCAGCGCCCGGTCCGAGATCCCGCGGTTTGTGGCGGAAGGACCGAGGGGCGGAGAGAAGGCGCGGGTGGCCGGACACACCCCACCCACCCTTCCCTCTGGCCCGCCTCCCTTCCCTCCCGCCGCGGGGCCGCTGGCCTCAAAGCGGCTATTATGCGGGAGACGCAAACTGCCGCCTGCCCCTCTGCTGGAGGACGCGGAAAATGCACGGCGCGCGGACCGCTCTTGCGCGCCTCCCTTTCCGCTCTCCCGGGACTTCCACAAGCCCCTTTCCCGCCCTGGGCCGTAGTTTCCCCGGAAATAAAACGGGGACGATCCTAGTTCGCACTCTGGGTGGTTGTAAGAAGCCAATGCGGGTGGCTGCGGCGGCCGGGAGTGAACGCGCCACCAACCAGGCCCTTACGAAAAATAAAAGTTTAGTTTTGTTGGGGTTGGGAGGAGGGGGGTGGGGAGAATGCATAATGACGAAGTGCCACCGGGCCATCATTAGCGACACTAAATCAATCAGAATGAGTTACTGTTTGGTTAATAAAACCTATTTCTTGAGCACGGACTGTGCGCCAGGCACTTTGTCAGATCAGTACCGGATACATTTATTAAGTTGTTTATTCTCAAAACTCTCTGAAATAGGATCCGGCACTCCCGTTTTACAGAAGAGCAAATTCAGGTAGAGGAAGCCCGGGGTGCAAGTCCGCCTGGATGATACATCAACCCGAGCCTCTAACTCCGGGCACATTGGCACCCAGGGCACAGGAACCTGGGACTCCTAACAGGGTGACTGTGGAGTTTCCTATCCAAATTAGGTTGTTTCTGAGAATGGAAACTGGCACTCAGAACAGTTATGAGTGCCACAAGCACAGACTGGGACTGTCCTGGGCAAATAGCACACTTGGTCACTTGTAATGTGCCCCCCCACCCCCCCCACCCCCCACCCCACACACACTGAGCATGTCCCTGGGGATTGGATCCAGGCATTCTCCTTCCCCATTCACCATTAAAATTTGGATCTGGTCAAGCTGTGTTATCTTGGGCAAGTCACTTGACCTGTCTGAGCTTCAGTTTCCTGATCTGCAGAATGGAGGAAACAAGCATCTGTCACCAAGCAGAGACTGTTTACAACTCATTACTTCCACGGAGTTTAAGCAGGTAATAAAAGTAAAAGCTTGGAGGGAAGAAAGGCTTAAGAGTTACAGCCCTTGGTTGATGGAAGATGTTCCACCTGCAGACCAGAGATGAGAGTTTACTTAGAGCAAAGCCCTCATAACTCACTACCCAGGCCAGGCTCAGATGGCCTGTTGCCCTGCCCAGTGGGGCTGGCTGGCCCTGGTTAGCCCTTCTGCAGTGCAGGGGCCACCCCACCTCCCACTGCTCAGCTGCCGGGCTGCATGGCTAGCCAGGTGTTCAACAGCTGCCACATTCCACGCAGCGCAGCCCCACCTCTGGGGCCAGAGACTGGCTCTGCGTGACCGGACCGCATGAGTCATGAGATGTCAGGCCGGAGGTACGTCACTGTGGAATGGAGAGACGGCCTGTTCTCCACCCATCGGGGATGCTGGAACTGGGCTTGGTCGATAAGGGTCTAATGCCAAGAGCAGGCACCAGAAGGCTGTGTACCTCTGTCAGCAGGGAAGCTGGTAAGGGGTAGAGGGAGCTGGGGACAAAAACCTCATCTCTTTGGCACCATCTAACACCAAACACCAATCATTAAACTTACTGTAAAGCAACAGCCTCCTGTTTAGACCTCCCTGTCCCTGTCCTCCCTCCCAAACTTACCCAGTCTCTCCCAGCTCCATAATGTTCACCACACGCTCCCCTCCCGTGCATCCTGCCCGGGTCGGTTTTCAGGTTCTCTGTGGAGGAGCACACCTCTTCCCTGAACACCCTCCCCAGCAAGTTTGTGTGTGGGGGGGAGCACAGCCCAGCTCCCACAACACGGCCTTGGACACAGAGACCCTTGTTATTCTGAACAGGAGTGGGGCGCGGGGGGACCTAGCCTGAGCTGGGTCAGCCTTTCCTGGGAAGGTGGAATCAGGACAGTTTCCAGCTTGTTTCTGCCAAGGATTTGACCTGACGACTTGTCGACCCGGTGCCGTGGTGGTGGGAGCAGTGGGAGCCTCTTCTCTCATCCAGTGCAGGAAACACCAGAAAGCTGCTCTGCAGAGAGGCGGGCCCGGAGCAAACGCGGCCAGAGCAGAGGCAGAGCCCGAGAGGGAAGCTCCCTGCCCGGCAGCCCGGGAGACCGCTCTGGCTCCAGCCCGGGCTCTCTCAGAGGCTTGGCGGCCCTTCCCGCCCCAGGATTCCAGGAGACCCTCCCATGTCGTCTGAATGGGAACTCCCCTTTTCTGCTTAAACCAACTTCGTTCAGGCCTAACTGGCCAAGAGCCCCGAGGGCGGCACAGTCCTGCCCCTGCAAACTGTTTGCAGGATGACCGGACCACGTCTGCCCGCACCTTATAAACCCTGGGCTGTTGCCGACTCCCCTGCTTGGAAGGTTCCCCTCCATCTCCCTACTCCTTGGGATCTGACCCAAAGCCCTCCTCCCCCTCCTCACTAGAACCCCTCCCTGAGCCTTTCGGTGCTGTGGGACACTTGGTTTTGAGTTCATTTCCTGCCTTAGTGTCTTCAGACTGAAGCAGAGGTCAGCTGAGGATGTCTCTGTACCCCACCCCTCAAACTGTCCAGCCCCTCAACTTTGCCCAACAAGCCCCCTGGAGCAGAGGAGAGAGGGCAGGTGCCTATGGTCACAGGACCGCAGCCACACCCCCCCTCCCCGAAGTGGGAAGATCCTGGCCAAGCCAGTGGGCTCCGCTTCTGCCACTCCTGCTACTGTGTGGGCCAAGATGGACCAATACATGTTCTTCCTCCCATTCCCTGGGCACTGGGCGTGTCCCACACTCAGGGTGTGCCGCCTGTGCGCCCACAGCCAGGGCCCCTGCTGCCAGCTAGCCTGAGAGGACCAAAGGCACACGACCCAGCTAGTAAAGAGGTCCTTTATTTCCATTCAACAGAATCGGGCTGCTGCCCGTCTGCCTTGCAGGGGGCAGGAGGAGCTGTGGGCGGGGCCTGGGCCCCCCGCAGCACCCGCTGTCCTGCTGCCACGGCCCTGCCATCTGTTGGAGAGGGCCGAGAAAGGGGAGGAGTGCCAGGAGGAAATGCCAGGGAACCCTGGGCAGAGGCCAGCGGGGGGCCTGGCCACAGTGGGACTCCCCAGCAGGGCAGACTCGAAGGCAGTCAGGCCTCCACAGCCAGCAGGGGCCTCCCTCAGAGCAGGTCAGGGCCCCAGAGCCACTGGGCCAGTCTGGGAAGTGTCCATCAGTCACAGGCCATGTGGGCTCAGTGGGGTCACAAAGGGGAGCTCCCTGCTCCCTGAGCCTGCTGACCCAGGCCCTTGAGGCCCAGACCACAGGCTGACAGGGGCACCGGATCCTGAGAGTGAAGTATTCCATGAAGCCAACGACCCCTCTGCAGGGGTGGGGGTGGGACCCCCCAATGATCTCCCTGCCTGGGTGCCCCCCCCCCCGCTGGCTCAGCAGGGTGCTTCATGGCCCCGGGTGTCCTGAAACTCAGGTTCTACTGCTGAGAGCCCCTTAGGATCTGGTGTTTCTTGGCTCGCCTGTGCCTTGGTTGTGCAGAGCTAGTGTGTGTGTGTGCGTGTGTGTGTGTGTGTGCGTGTGTGTGTGTGTGTAGGGGTGACAGGGGCTGGGGGCTGCAGTAGGACAGAGGGCAGCTCTGGGACTGGGGCTCTGGCTCTTGCTGAACCCACGCTGGATCTCTGCAGACGCCCCCCTCAGCCTCCCAGGTCCCAACCGTGTCCGGGCCCATGCTTTTAGCAGCGAGTGACGAGAGTGAGCACGTCAGTGCCACACAGTGTGTTAACGTAACAATCCCAGCACCCACAGGGGGGCAGCACACAGTGGCCCTCAAGAAGAAGTGTGGATTGACTGTGATGCATGCATGTGCACAGATGGGCTGGTGCATGTGCATACGTGTTACTGACACTGTGGTGTGCATGGGGGGGAGTGTACACACCTGGGGGAACCGTGAATGCACACACTGACTCCTGCTGGATGCAGGGGATATGGGCACAGACTCGGAGGGAATGTGTGTTCATGCGGGCGGGTTCGTAGTCGTGGGCTCTGGGCACCTGCAGGTGCGATGCATGCCCTGGGCCGGGGCACTCACTGCCAGCTGGCACAGCTCTCGGGCAGATTCTGCAGAATGGCCTCCAAGTTCTGCTTGTCGGCCCGGACCTCGGCGAGGTCGCTCTCGAAGCTCTGGATCTGCAACTCCTGCTGCTCAGACTCCTGCTCCAACAGCCTCAGTCTCCCCTGCAGGGACCCAGGAGGGCCTAGCCGCAGTCTCAGGTGCTCCAGGGCCTGCTGCGTCTCGTTCAGAGCCCGGGCTGGGGCTCGATGGGTGTCCAGCGACCCTGCAGAGGGGCAGAGAGCTTCAGTGTGGGCCAGCTCCCTGAAGTCCTTGGGACCCCGTTCAGCCCCCACCCTAGAGGCCCTTCCAGTCTGAACCTTCCAGGAGACTGACTGCCCACAGTCCACCGGGAAAGCGAGGGGCAAGAGGGCAGTGTGGTGAAGGCCTGGTCTGGGGACCTCACCGAGCTCATGCGCAGACTCTGGAGCTTGTCTCCTGACACATGGCACTGTGCAACTGCTAATTTTTGTTGTTGGTATTACTACTGTTGTTTAAAAAGAAGTCCTTGCCTGACCAGGCAGTGGCGCCGTGGATAGAGCATCGGACTGGGATGCAGAGGACCCAGGTTCGAAACCCCAAGGTCACCAGCTCGAGCGCAGGCTCATCCAGCTTGAGTGTGGGGTCACCAGCTTGAGTGTGGGATCATAGAGATGACCCCATAGTCACTGGCCTGAGCCCAAAGGTTGCTGGTTTGAGCCCAGGGTTGATGGCTTGAGCAAGGGGTCACTTGCTCTGCTGCAGCCCCCCGGTCAAGGCACATGTGAGAAAGCAGTCAATGAACAAATAAGGAGACTAAGGAACCACAACGAAGAATTGATGCTTCTCATCTCTCTCCCTTCCTGTCTGTCTGCCCCTATCTGTCCCTCTGTCTCTCTCTGTCTCTTTCACAAAAAAAATAAATAAATAAAATTGAAAAGAAGTCCTTGGGCAAACCCTGAGCCTGGTCTCCTCATCTATAAAGCAGCGTTATGTGGGAGGCCCGTGATGTCCCCTGGCTCCCACAGGCCCTGCCCACTCGCCAAGGGCCCACATTTACAGAGACCGCCTGTGCTGGGTGTGGGAGAACACGTGCTGGAGAAGGGTCTCTGGCTCCAGAATGAGGTCCTGGGAAGCACACGGGACAGAAAGGGCTGCAGACCTGGGAAGCAGGCCCCAGGGCTCCCCACAGTCGCAAAGTTCCCGGGCAATGAATGAAGGCCTCCTTGAAAGAACTGAACCAGGGGCAGGGAGAGGCAGAGGGCCCGAACTCTGATGCCCGGGCAGTGCCTGCTCCCAGGAAATACCCAGAGTGGCCCCACTATCCTCCAGCAAGTCCAAACAGCCTGGCCTCTGAGCAAATTCAGAATTGGGTTAGAGCCTCCATTCTACCTGCCTACCTGGGGCTCCCCACAGGCAGGGACAGGGACAGGGACAGGGACAGGGTCCAGGCAGTGTTGTTCACTACTCCTGTGTCCCCAGATCAAGCACTGTGCCAGCATGCATGAATGAATGAAGAATGGATGAGTGAATGAAGAATGGATGGATGAATGAATGAATGTATGGATGGATGGATGGATGAATGGATGGATGGAAAGATGAATGAATGGATGGATGGATGGATGGATGGATGAAAAGATGAATGAATGGATGGATGGATGGATGGATGGATGAATGAATGGATGGATGGATGGAAAGATGAATGAATGGATGGATGGATGGATGAATGAATGAATGAATGAATGGATGGAAAGATGAATGAATGGATGGATGGATGGATGGATGAATGAATGAATGAATGGATGGAAAGATGAATGAATGGATGGATGGATGGATGGATGGATGGATGGATGAATGAATGGATGGAAAGATGAATGAATGGATGGATGGATGGATGGATGAATGAATGACAGGGATAACAGCCAGAGAGGTCTATCCCTGTAGAGCTCACAGGAAGACCCTGGAGGGGCCCCAGGAACCCAGAGGGTCAGGGCCCAGCTGCGGACCCTCCTTACCCAGCTTGGCAAGCAGCTCTGACAAGGCCTTGACGTCCTTCTCCAGGGAGGTGCGCGATTCCTGGATCCGCTGCTCCATCTCGCTCAGCCCAGCACCCGCCTTTGGGAGGGAGGAGGAAGGAGGAGGAGCTTGAGCGGCTCCCCGCCGGCTCTGGGGCCACAAGGACACGGGGCGAAGGCTGTGGCACACAGACCTGCTCGGCCTCCTCCAGCGCCTGTCTCCGCGCTCCTGAGGCCAGCACCTGCCGGGAGGCCTCCTGGAGCATCGCCCGCGTCTGGCCGGAGAGCCGGCTGGCGTGGCGGCGTTCCTGCTGTCCCTCTTTCAGCAAAGTCCTGGCGAGCTGTGGGTGGCAGTGCAGCAAGCAGAGGGTGAACAGAGTACATCCTCTTAGGCGTAAAGACCACGATGGTGACGACAGGTGCAGTAGCGTCAGCGAGAGATGGTGAGACACACACCCATTAGAATGGGACCCGATTAAAGAACAGCTTGGGAGCTTAGGGAATAAGGCCAGGCAGGACTGTGTGTGAGTCCTGGTTATGTGATTTACGTTACTGAACCAGCCGAGCCTCACGTTCCTCCCCTGTCCCATGGGGACAGCAATGACACCTATTTCTTGAGGAATCCACAGGGTCCCCCATGTGAAGTTCCAGAGCTCAGAGCCTGGAACCCACCGAGCCCTTGGTAAGCACGGAACAGTCAGCGCTGCACGCAGGGAAGGGGCGGGTCTGCAGGGGCAGCTCTGGTATGATAGTCCTCCCACGGATACCACTGTCACCACAGGTGTGTCCCTGACCTTGGCGCTGCTCTTGGCCAACAGCTCGGCTTCCTTGCCCTTTTTCTTCGCACTGGAGGAGACAGATGCCGTGTTTCCCAGCATCCTCTCTGCGAGCTTGGTCTTTTTCCTTGCATCCACAAGGAGCCCGCCTCGGACGAGGCCGGCCTTCCTCCTCAGCACAGCCTGGTCCTGGGGACGAGGGAACTGCGGCTTCATTCCTGCAAACCCGGCCGAGGCGGTCAGGGAGGGCCTGGCTCAGAGCTTTGAGAGCCTTCCCGATGCTTGACCAGCTCCAGCCCCTCGGACAACACGAGTGGAGGTCGAAATACATGATCTGTGTGTAAACTACTCAGGCTTATGGGAGCGGAGGGGGGCAGACAAACAAATGAGACATACTGCCCAGCGGACTAAAGGTTCATATTCTATCATCATCCGTACTAAAGTCACAAGCTGCACGGTGGCCAAGGCCTGGGCCGCCCTTAGGGATGGGGAACTACGGCACACCACCCAGCAAAATCTGTTGTGCTCTTTGTTTTTCTCTACTACCTGTTTCTAAACAGGCTTCGAGGCCCCTTAGAGTGATAAGTCAATCAAGAGTTGATCTCTTTTTTTTTTACAGAGAGAGAGTCAGAGAGAGGGATAGATAGGGACAGACAGACAGGAACGGAGAGAGATGAGAAGCATCAATCATCAGTTTTTCATTGCGACACCTTAGTTGTTCATTGATTGCTTTCTCATATGTGCCTTGTCCGCGGGCCTTCAGCAGACCGAGTAACCCCTTGCTCGAGCCAGCAACCTTGGGTCCAAGCTGGTGAACTTTGCTTAAACCAGATGAGCCTGCGCTCAAGCTGGCGACCTCGGGGTCTCGAACCTGGGTCCTCCTCATCCCAGTCTGACGCTCTATCCACTGCGCCACCGCCTCGTCAGGTGTCAATCAAGAGTTGAACCATTAAAATGAAAAACTGAGGGCCACCTGCATCTCTGGGTTGAGGGGGGCGGGGCAAGGATGGGAAGTGGAAGAGTGAGAAGTGTGAGAAAATTAGGATAATAATATTGCCGGTAGTGAATGCTCTATTTACCTCTGAGCTTCCTAGCAGCCAAGACAAAAAGGGAAATACAATTCATTATGTTTTAGGATCTAACAAGAAGTTTCCTTCTGTAAAGAAAGAGACTTTTTCCCTCCCTTTCAGATAAGATTGTAAGGGAAATTCATCTCAAGGAGTATTGATTATAGTAGACAAAGTCAAGTTTTAAAAAGAATCAAGCCTTCTCATCTTTATGAGTACAACATGACATAACTGCTTTATGAAGGTAACCCAGAAATTAGATTTATTTTGCTTCTTCTACACAAAAGTGACATTTCTTAAAGCATACTCCATGGAGTCCTAATTCTACAGGGTGTCAGGAAATGTCAGGGAGAAATGTCAATTAAGTGTCAAGTGCACCAGGTTTCTTTTTCTTTAATCTTTAAAAATTGATTTTAGCAACAGAGAAGAAAGGGAGAAAGATTCAAGAATATCAATCTGGGCCCTGGCCAATTGGCTCAGTGGTAGAGCGTCGGCCTGGCATGCAGAGGTCCCGGGTTCGATTCCCGGCCAGGGCACACAGGAGAAGCGCCCATCTGCTTCTCCACCCCTCCCCCTCTCCTTCCTCTCTGTCTCTCTCTTCCCCTCCTGCAGCCAAGGCTCCATTGGAGCAAAGATGGCCCGGGCGCTGGGGATGGCTCCTTGGCCTCTGCCCCAGGCGCTAGAGTGGCTCTGGTCGCAACAGAGTGACGCCCCGGAGGGGCAGAGCATCGCCCCTGGTGGGCGTGCCGGGTGGATCCTGGTCGGGCGCATGCGGGAGTCTGTCTGACTGTCTCTCCCCGTTTCCAGCTTCAGAAAAATACAAAAAAAAAAAAAAAAGAATATCAATCTGTTCCTGTGCGTGCCCTGACTGGGGATCGAACCAGCAACCTCTGCATTTTAAGATGATGCTCTAACCAACTGAGCTATCCAGCCAGGGCTTGCACCAGGTTTCTTTATTGCGGGATTTCTCAAGCCTTTAATATTCTTTTTTTGGCCTTGGCCAGTTGGCTCAGTAGATAGAGTGTCAGCCCGGCTTGCAGACATTCCAGGTTCAATCCCTGGTCAGGGCACACAGGAGAAGTGACATCTGCTTCTCCTCCTCTCTCATAGTCAGTGGCTCAACTGGTTTGAGCATCAGCCCTGGGTACTGAGGATAGCTTAGTTGGTCTGAGCATTGGCCTCAGGTGCTGAGAATAGCTCGGTTGATTCAAGCATCAGCCCCAGATGGGGGTTGTTGGGTGGATCCTGGTTGAGGTGCATGCGGGGAATCTATCTCCCCTTCTCTCATTTAAAAAAATTTTTTTTTATGTGAGGATGGTAGAGAGGAAGGGAGAAGAGAGATGAGAAGCATCAATTCATACTTGCTTCATTTTAGTTGTACATTGATTGCTCTCTCCTATGTGACTTAACCAGGGGGCTCAAGGTAAGCCCCCGGCCCCTTGCTTAAGCCAGTGACCTTGGGCTCAAGCCAGCAAACTTGGACTTCAAGCCAGCGACCTTGGGATCATGTTGATGATCCTATGCTTAAGCCAGCAACCCCACGCTCAAGCTGGCAACCTCAGTGTTTCAAGCTGGGGACCTCAGCATTCCGGGTCGATGCTCTATCCACTGTGCCCCCAACAGTCAGGCAGGGCCTTTAGGATTCCAAAGTGTGCCCTGTAAGGCCTCAGAGGGTGCTACAGCATAAGGCATCTCCTAACTAACTTGAACACAAACCCCCTCTCGGTAGAGCACACTGTAGGCCGGGGGCCCTGGAGCACACCCTGGGGGGGAAGCCTCCTCCACAGTTCACTCGGCAAAGTTTCCTTCCATCCTCAATGCCACCCCAGCACAGGCCAACCGGTGGTACGAGAGGGTGTCTCCGAAAAGGGGCGGGAATGGGGAACAGAACCTGTGGTTAGAGGCCTGAGGGGCGTCCTCGTGGGGACTACAGTGCCACGCCAGGGAGGCAGACTTCCGTTTAGTACCTGCAAGAATGTTCTTCTTCTCAGAACCACCCAACAATGAGAAGGTGATACTTTGTGAGGTAGTGAGCACACCGTCATAGGAGGCAAGCAAGCTAAGGGTAGACGAGTCCCCTGTCTGGTAGGGGGTTGCAGCACACGATTTCCAGACCCCTTATGATTCTAATGTTCTAAAACCCTAATATTCAATCATCATATGTCACTGAGTTTACATTTTCCTAAACATGAATCAGAGACAAGCCCACACCACCACGCCTTTCCCGCCGGAAGCCTCCTAAGCAAGGGGTCCCCAGGACTTCCAAGTGCAGAGAAGCCTAGAGACTAGGGGGCAAAGCCCAGTTCACCCGCTGCCCAGGGGGTCTGAGCCCTCGGCTGGAGCTACATCGGGTGCTCAGGGTGGGTTCCCGCCTTATCTGGCTCACTGGAACAGAGCTACAAACAAAGGGGGCGGGGATTCTCTCGAGCTAGCTAAGAGGACATCACAGGAGCCCATCCTGCACGGGGACACGGAGAGGAAGAGCTGTAATACTGGCTGGTTTCTACTCAGCTGAGCTCTGATCCAGGGGTAGCCCCCACTTCCTCTCCTCGGTCTGTCCATCTGTAAAATGGAAACACTTAAGCCTCATTTTCCCTAAAGCTCCAAAAAGAGGCCTGGTCGGGCATCAACCCGTCCTCCCCTTCCAAAGAGAAACTCTGTGTCCCTACCTCTAGCCTCAACTCAACACTGGACCTTGGCAGTCATATCTGTACCAGGTAACGGGAGCCCTGGCCAGAGCGGACCAGACCAGGACCGGAGCGCCGATGGCATCGGCTTCTCTTCCCGTATGGGGTCTGGGGGATGGATGGCCACGTGGGCAAGGACCTAGTGAGCAGCATGTGCGACGGGGAGAGACAAGCCGTCACGGGACAGGTCTCCTGACGGAGAGAGTTGTCTGCTTGGCTTATACCCACGTGTTGGACCTGTCCCCTGCCGCCAAGCCTGTTCCGGTCGGTGGCTGCCATGGGCCTTTGTGCATCGACGAGCCTAGGGCTCAGTGAGGCACGCATACCTTCCAGGTCGGCCAGCAGGGTTCTGGCTCCCGTGACGGTCACTGTGGCGGCCTGGACGGATGAGGAAGCCCGGGTCAGGGCGGCTCTGGCCTCATGCTGCAGCTGGAGAGAGAAGAGAGAGGCTGGGCAGGTAGCACGCGGGTGCACTGCCTGGAGCCAGGCCAGGTGGGCACCGAACCCACATGTGATATGTCCTAAAACATCACCCAAACTCTGCCAATTCATCATGCTGTTTAGCAGGAACTCCTGGGTTTTCTTATACAAATGTTAATGCCTGAATCTCTCTCCCGAGAAGTTATCTGGCCCAGAATAGCTTGAAGTTGGAAATAAGACCACTACAGGCAGGAAGGACAACTGAAGGTTACTTTTTGCAACGCCGCTGTATCTCAAACAGCAAATCTGTTTCTTAGGCAACTTCCATAGAGAGTTTCTTCCCCAGGGCCCCTACACAGGACCAGATGAGGAACATGGGTTGGATGGACGAATGGACCCACACAATGTATTGTAGTTCATCCGTGCAACGGGATATTATTTAGCCATGAAAAGGAATGCACTGCTGATGCATGCTACAACGTAGAGGAACCTCAAAATCATGG
Source organism: Saccopteryx leptura (assembly GCF_036850995.1). Classification (NCBI taxonomy): domain Eukaryota; kingdom Metazoa; phylum Chordata; class Mammalia; order Chiroptera; family Emballonuridae; genus Saccopteryx; species Saccopteryx leptura. The sequence continues at coordinate 5,384,253 of NC_089504.1, forward strand.
TAAGTGAAAGAAGGGAGAGTAAGGAGTGACTGCTTCAGAGGCACGGGGCTTCCTTTTGGGGTGATGTGTGTTTTGGAACTAGTTAGAGGTGGTGGTTGTATTACACTGTGACTGTGCTAAACGCCACTGTACTGTACACTTAAAAATGGTTCATTTTATGTCACGTGAATTTCAGCTCAATAAAAGAAATAATAAATAAATAATATGGGTTTGAGGAATCACAAATGCTGCCCCGGAAGCCCTTGTGTCTCAGTCTGACTCTGAACGCTTAGCAGGGTGGGAGGGGCGGGGAAGGGGGGTGCTGTCTTTGGGGGGGGGGGCTCACGCTGGGCTCTGCCTCTGGCCCTGACTCCAGAGACCCAGGGAGGCCCCTCTCTCCTTGGCATACCCACTCGCAGACAAGGGTGATGGGCCAGGTCAGCAGGTACCACCCTACAGGCCCCAACAGGGCAGAGCTGCCCCAGGATGTGCTGGGCACAGGGCCCAGGTCTTCAGATGTAGGCTCACTTCTCACAAACAGCCTTATCCCTTCTCTGATTTTCAAGGTAAATGAAGGAAGGCTACAGAGAAGCCGCTTCTGTGAGAAGTGCCCGGAGGGGAGTCAGGTGGAGGATTAGTTCGTTCATTGTATCCAGTCATGCTGACTTCCTTATTTTGACACGGGCCTGGTGGTTAGGTAGAAACTTGGACATAAGGGCGATTTGTGTGAAGGGTACAGGGGAAGTCTTTATACTCTTTGCAACCTTTCTTTAAAAGTCTAAAATTATTTCCAGATGAAACATTAAAAAAGAACTTGAAGAGGTCTTTACACTTGAATAGGTTGGACACCACTGGACTTAGGCTAAATTCACCCTGTAACTCGACTTGGACTCCCTGCTCATGTAACACCATCTCTCCTTCTGGGCTGTAGACGCCACACCATGTGTGTGGGCGGGTGAGCTAATGACCGAAAAAATGAGTGAGACCCATCCCAGTTGTAACTAATGCTGACTAAGGGTGGTAGGCGTGGCTCTGGGGGCTGCCGGTGCTGCCGTCTGTCTGTCTGTCTATCCCGACCTCTGTCGGTCCATCCTGTCTCCTGCCCTAGCTGACTCTGAGGGTCTCTGGAGTTTCGGGAGGAGGTACTACAGGGATAAAAAGAACCTGCTGGAGTCTTTGCCTCTCCCTCCCCTATAACCCCGCCCCCAGATCACCCCAGGGCAGCCCGCCCACCTCCAGGTTCTGCCTCAAAGGACAAAAACCCACCTGTGTGAGGGGCTCTGTGTCGTGCAGCACAGTGTGGGCAGCCTCCTTGAGGGCCCGGGCAGCCGCGGTGACCACGCGCTCCCTGGATGTGACCATCTCCTCCAGGGTCTGCGCCTTCAGGCGCAAGTCTCCAGCCCGGGGATTCTGAGGCTGCAGGGAGATGGGGGGCTCAGGCAGGGCCTGGCAGCAGGGGCCGTGGGGCAGATCCTCTCCAGGGTGAGACGCGTCAGGGGCGGGGACAGTGTGGTAGGGCCACGTGGGCACAGGGAAGCAGAGGGTCGAGGGCGAGGGGTGAGGCCTGTCTCTTGAGGCTCCAATTCCAGCCCCATCAATCTCTAGAAGTGCAGCCTCGAGCAAGCCAGCTGACCTCCCTGGCCTGCACTTCCTCCCCCAGGTCCACCGTCGCTTAGCTGAGACCTGGGGGGTGCTAGACGCCCCGGTTCAGACTGTCCGGGCTCCAGAGAACATCCCTGTGCAGGGACTGCACGTGACCCCACAGCCTCAGCAGCACCTGGGGAACCAGCGCTCAGGCCAAATGCGTCACTACCTGCTATCTGCACACGCGGAGGAGAAGCAGGGACCCCGTTAGCAACCTGGGCCCGCTCAGTCCTGCTCACGTTTTTCTCCAAATGCATTTGGATAAACTTAGTAGGTTTTTTTTTTTCTCTCCAAAGTTCACTTCCTGAGTTTTGGGTGGAGGCACTGGGGAGATGAGAAGAACCTACCCTGGTCTACCCAGGGTCACCGAGAAGACACGATGGAGCTCATTTATCCAGAGGGGACGAGCGCAGGTCGGCAGGCGCAGAGGGGGGTGAGGCTGGCATGCACCGAGGACCACCCTGTGCGTTACTGACCCATCTCCCCCTTGAATAGGTGGCCCTTGGATAACCCAAAGGTTGAGCTCCACCTGACAGGTAACTGAGGCACAGGGAGGGAGAATCCTTGACCAAGGTCATGGCTGGAGCAGTGGAGCTGGGATGGATCCCAAGTCCGTCTAGTAGTCTAATGCCGTGGCTAATGCCACTGTGCCGGAGAAGCGGCCCGCCCCGATATTATTATTGTAATCACCAACCCAGATCGGCTGAGCGCTAACTCCGTGCCAGGCAGGCGCCCTGCCAAGCCCCGGAGGCGGATTATCTTGTTTTTTTATCAACTGCTGGAGAGTTAAAAATAAGCCACGGCATCTGCCTCTCTGCCTGGGCCACACTGGTTTCCCAGCTGCCACGCTTGCCCCCGTCCCCACCCCATGCAGAACGCCAGGGACGGCCGAGCTGACCGGTGCTGCAGGGGCAGCCCGCGAGGTCAGGTGCAGGGCTGCATTGGCGCCAACTTGCTGCACGGCGGCCAGCACCTCCTCCGCTTCCGGCAGCACCTCTGCCACAGCCGTGCCCAGTGCCCTCTGGGCCGCCTGGACCTCCTGGTACCTGAGAACAGAGAGTCAGGATGGCCCGAGGACCAGGGCGTAGGGCCTTCCTTCCCCATCAGCCCCTGGCCTCAGCTTTTGCAGGCCTTTCCCAGCCTCCCAGGCAGAAACCAGCAGCTGGCCTCAGACACTGGCCGCCACTCTGCAGATTTCAAATGAATGGAAAAGGCAGTGGAGGGACCACATTCTCGCTTCTTCATTCATTCGATTCAAACACGCTCTTCTGAAGGGCTCGCACTTGCTTTCCACTTGAGAATCACACATTTTGCAAGTGTTTGGCTCCTCTGGGTGAACCGTGAAGAGGAAAACGCCTGGTGTTGGGGAAGGGATAGTGGCCCAGACTTGGACTTGGCTCGGCTGTGCCCCTGGGTGATCGTGGACACGGAGACTCCTGGGCTGCATGACCACTCTGTGGCCCTTTAGCCCTGAGGTGCTGCAACCAACCAACTAGAACAGCTTTCCTGTCCTGTCCAGCTCTCCACACCCAGCCAGCCAAGCCTGCCCAACTGTGGGCACTGCTGGGGTGGAGACCCCCACCTAGCTCCCTCCCACCCCTCACCCCTTCTCAGAGAGCCAGCCCCCACCACCACCTCTGTTCCCCAGGGGGTCATGTGACCTCACCCCAGCCAGGCTGATTGGCTCAGGTCTAGCTACCTGATCTGAGCTGGGCCAATCAGATTCCCCCAACTAGAAAGTCCACCTGGGGCTCAGGCAGAACTTGGTGGGTCTCCCCTGACCCTTTGACAAAGAGGGATATAAAGGAGCCACCCACAGCAGAGAAGTAGAGCCCCCAAAAAGGAAGCTGGTGCCTGAGAGGAGCTACCTTGGGGACCTGGGGTGCGGCTGGGGGCTACGGCAGGGGAGGGAGGGCCCTTCTTGTTCAGGTTGTCATCCCTTCTGTTGAGAGGTTGAGCTGCACCCCCATGCATGAGTGGGTTCCTGTAACAGCAGCGGTCGGGCCCAAGACCCCACACATCCTGACCCACTGCACAGGCTGCCAGGGTAAAGAAGCCATCTCCCAACCAGCAGCCTCTGGCCAGGCCCCGTCGACTCCGGGAGGCCAGACCAAGCTCCTACCCACACCTGGGAGGGCTCACCTGTCCTCCAGGCCCCGCTGAGCCTCCTGGGCCACTCTGCCCTCCACCAGACCCCAGAGAAGCGTGTAACTGGTGTTGGAGGCTTGCAGAGCCCTCTGAGCCGTGGCCTTGATCTTGGCGGCAGTGTCCTTGTGGCTGTACGGGAATATCCACCAACCACGGCCAAGGGCTCATGAGGAAGGGGGCCTAGGCCCCAACCCACACCCCCCACGGCCTGGGCCTCCTGCTATCCCAGAGTATAGCCATGCTTTCTGCTTGACACACAACAAAGACTGACAGGACGGGGACCCACACCCCTGTTCCTGTTACACAGAGCTTATGCCTGTTGCCCTGGCAGAATGAGGACTAGGGCCCTTTATTATGCATATAATCTCTGTTTGGACAATAAATTATGTGGTCATCAGAGAAAAGGGTGGTAAAGAGAGCCTGAGTTTGAATCCTGACGCTCTCACTTCCAAGCTGTGTGTCCTTAAGCAAGTTAGTTACTTAACGTCTCAATCTGTTTTCTCATCTGTAAAATGAGGCGAAGGTCCCTATGATACAGCTGAAGGGGAAAAACAGGGGCAGATTCTGTGTCTGGAGGATCTTAAGCTGTTTCTGACAGGCAGTGGATGACACAACCCAAATGTCCATCAATGGATGATGACTGGATAAACAAAATGTGTCATAGCCACACAATGAATATTATTTGGTTGTAGAAAGGAAGAAAGTACTGGCTCTGGCCGGTTGGCTCAGCGGTAGAGCGTCGGCCTGGTGTGTGGAAGTCCTGATTCCTGGTCAGAGGAGAAGTGCCCATCTGCTTCTCCACCCCACCCCCTCTCCTTTCTCTTTGTCTCTCTCTTCCCCTCCTGCAGCCAAGGCTCCATTGGAGTAAAGTTGGCCCGGGCACTGAGGATGGCTCTATGGCCTTCACCTCAGGCGCTAGAATGGCTCTGGTCGCAACCGAACAACACCCCAGATGGGCAGAGCTTCACCCCCTGGTGGGCGTGCCGGTGGATCCCGATCGGGTGCATGCAGGAGTCCGTCTGTCTGCCTCCCCACTTCTCACTTCAAAAAATCACCAAAAGAAAAAAAAAAAGGAAGGAAGTACTGGTATATGCTACACCTAGGTGGTCCTAGAAACCAATCTGCTAAGTGGAAGAAGCCAGATGCAAATGACCATGTATTGGCCCTGGCTGGCTAGCTCAGAGGTAGAGTGTCAGCCTGGTGTGTGGAAGTCCTGGGTTTGATTCCCGGTCAGGGCACACAGGAGAAGTGACCATTGGCTTCTCGATCCCCCCTCCTCTCTCTATCTCTCTCTTTTCCCCTCCCGCAGCCATGGCTTGATGGGTTTGAGAAAGTTGGCTCTGGACGCTGAGAATGGCTCCATGGCCTCCCCTCAGGTGCTAAAATAACTCAGTTGCCAAGCAACAGAGCAGTGGCTAAATGGGCAGAACATCGCCCCCTAGTGGGCTTGCCTGGCGGATCCTGGTAGGGGCACATTTGGGAGTCTGTCTCTCTACCTCCTTGCCTCTCATCCTCTCACTTACTAAGAAAAAAACAAAAACAAAAACAAATGACCATGTATTGTGTGATTCCATGTACATGAAATGTCCACAACAGGTAAAGCTATAGAGATAGAAAGTAGGTTAGTAACCAGGGGCCGGGGAGGTTGAAGAGACATGGAGAGTGGAGCCTAATGCGTACCAGATTTGTTTTGGGGTGATGAAAATGTTCTACAGTTGATTGTAGGGATGGTTGCACAACTCTGAGTACACTGAGAACCACTGAGTTGTACACTTTAAACAGGTGGGTTGTAGGACATGCAAATTTCATCTCACTAAAGCTGTTATTTTTAAAAAGACAGTAGATGCTCTCAGACACCTTCGGTTGGCCAAGGTGACATTGTGCCCCGGTCCCAGCATCTCTGAGGTGCTCGTACTGCCCTCACATGCCTATCCTTCCCACGTGGTGACACTTCCCCCCCAGCCAGGCAGACCTTGTCCTCATCTGGCTCCAACCCCGAGGGTCGGGATGCTTGTGGGGCTGATTCTGACCCTGGGACCCCCGAGAAGAAGGGGTGGGCTCTGTTCGTAATGGTGTGGGCAGGACCTCACCATGTTCCCATGGCCTGGGGGCTCACCTCCTGGCAAGGACGCGGGCTTCTGTGGCCAGGTGGCTCCAGTTGGTGGGCTGGCCGGGGACTTCCTGAGGAATCACCTTTGGAGAAAAGAGGAGATGGCCCATCCCTGAAGGGCAGCGGGCCACACCTGGCGAAGTTGTTGGGCAGAACCGTACAGTGCCATTACGGTACTTCAGAAATGCTCGAAGTCAGCATCCAGGGAGCAGGGCCCGTGAACGAGGAAGGGACAGTGATGACACCTACCGCTTGCTGGGCACTCACTGCTTGGGCTAGGCCTCATTCTTTGTGCATGTTATCTCCCTGAACCAGTGAAGGAGGCTCTATGTGTCCCCCATTTGGCAGATGAGGAAATCGAGCCTCCCAAAAAGGGGAAGGAGGCATGCCCAAGGTCACTGGGTCATTGGCACCGAGCCCAGGCTCAGTGTGGGGAGGGGGCTTCCTGGGGTACCAGAGATGCCAGGATGGTGGCTGCATGCAGCACTTCCTCTTCCGAGGACTCCAGCGCCGCCTCCAGGTCTGCCAGCTGGACACAGGGCTTCTCGGCACCGGCCTGGGCGCAGCGGGCACTCTCGCTCAGCACCTGCAGCTGCTCCCGGGCAGCCTTTATGGCACCCTCGAGGCCTGTCACCTGCACCAGCAAGGCTTCCCGGAACCCTGCAGAAAGCCCGCAGCCCAGGGGGTCACGGAGTGGTGGAGATTTCACACAAAGCCCCTCGCCCTCAGCGGACCCTGTCCACGCCCTCCGCTCCTCCTGGGCACAGCTTCCCTCGAGCGCCAGGCTGGAGCACCGCCAGTCAGGTCCCGAGGAAGAGCCTCTTAGTTTTACAGATGCAAAGGCTGAGGCCCAGAGACCCAATGTCCCCCACACAGGAAGTCAGCTGCAGACTGGGGGCTGGCGGGAACCCAGGCTCGCTTGTGGTGACAAGCAACTCCTGAATCTGGGGCAGCAGTAAAACAACCTCGAGTCAGAAATGTAATGTGCAGCGTGGCTCAGAACGGGCGTTGTAACACGCGGCACTGGGTAGCTCCCTGACTGGATAATTAGTCTTGCTAACAGGTGCTCAGCTCACTTATATCTGGCTGCTAAAGGAATATGGATAGGTACTTATGAACATGAAATTTCACAAAATTACCAATTTGCTTTCAATACTCCCTAAATTTCAGTGTCTTAAGGCCAGATTCCACTTGGCTTTAGGTGCAGTCTTTTTACCCCCCCTTTATCTATTTATGTCTTTTCTTTTTTAATTCTCTTAAGTGAAAAGTGGGGAGACAGAGAGACAGACTCCCACATCTTCCCAAACTGGGATCCACCTGGCAAGCCCCCTACTGGCTGTGCTCTGCCCATCTGGGGTTGTTGCTCCATTGCTCAGCAACTGAGCTATTTTTAGCACCTAAGGTGAGGCCATGGAGTCATCCTCAGTACCTGAGGCCAACTTACTCAAACTATTCGAGCCATGGCTGTGGGAGGGGAAAAGAGAGAGAAAGAAAGAAATAGAGAAGAGAAAGGGGAAGAGATGGTCACTTCTCCTGTGTGCCCTGACCAGGAATTGAACCTGGAACATCCACATGCCAGGCCGACACTCTACCACTGAGCCAACTGGCTAGGGCCTCATTTATTTTCTATTCTGGGGAGATAGCAGTGAACAAAACGGACAACAGATAAGAGAGCAGGAGCTTTACCTGTTCAGCACCTGGGACAGCGCCTCGACAATTACTTGCTGGGTGAGTGCATTAATGAATGAACCCAGCCTTAGAGTCTCACTGAGCTTACAGTCTGGACAGGGGAGGGGGCTTGGGGATCAATGCTATAGTAAGACCATGATATTAATAGAGTTACAGGGTACAGCTGGGCGAGGGGCCTTGGAGGAGAGGTCCATGGGGAGACAGGACTGCACCATAGGAGGAACCCACCTCAGCAAGGAGGTTTTCCCAGCAGGTAGCTACTCCTGGGGCTGACCTGGGAGCCTCAGAGCACCCTGAGACCAGGGGGAAGGGTCCCCAAGGGGGATCTGACCAGCCAGCCCTCCCCTCGCCTCCCAGGCTCCCGCTGTACCTTGCAGCAGGTGGTGGCCCTGGTAGACGTCCCCTGGTGGGGCCTCTCCCTGCAGAATGTCCACTGGTCCCCAGGGCCTGCCACAGGTGGACCCCTGTAGCCGCCTCTCCAGCAGGGTCAGCCTGGCCTTTAGCTTGGCAGCCTGGAGGTGACAGGGAAGGAAATACTCCCTGGAAACACCCTTGGCTTCGGCCCGGCCGCTCTCCCTGAGGGTCCCCGGGCCCTACAGCTAAGGACACACGAGACCTCTGAGAACCAGCCTTGCCCACCCTGTGCCTGTCACTGCCCTTTCCCTTCCCCGACCCACGGCACCTGCAGGAATGCAGCCTACCACACCTCTGTCCTGACAACGGAGCGGGCATGAACAGAAGACGGAGCAGGCCTGGGCGCGCGGCCTGGGCGGGGCGGGCTCACCTCCTCCTTCACCAGGGTATAGCAGGACGGGCACTCCTGGCACTGGGCACCATCGGCTGTGAGGAAGAAGTTGTCCTGGCAGCGGTCACACTTGTAGCCCACGAAGCCGGGCTGGCACACGCACGTGCTGTTCTCGTGGCACTGGGCCGAGGCGGAGCCCAGTGGGGAACACCTGCAGGCTGCGGGCCGGGGCGGAACAGGCTGGGTACCCGGATGGCCACCCTGCGCCAGAAGCCCCAGGTCCCCGGCAGCCTCACACCAGGCTGCTCCAGGACCCCCTAGGCAGCCCAAATACATTCCTGGGTCCTTCCCGGGAAATGGATTCAGAGGTCAGAGGTGGTCCTGGGAGGCTGACCTCTTTCAGAGTCCCCGGGATCTGGGAGTGCATTACCAGGCACTCTAACTGCACAAAGGAGGAAACTGAGGCCCCAGGGCGGTGACGCAGGGGCCCAGGGACACAGGAATGGATTAGATCCTTGGTCCCCAGGGCACCCTCTGCTCGCTCACTCCACGTTTGCAGGGCTGCTCCGAGACCCATCTGTGCCTGACCGTTCTCTCCCCTGCTGCATGGCCACTGTCCCCGCTGGTCCTCTTTGCCCAGAAACCTCAGACCACGCCCTCCAGGCAGGCCAGGAAGGACTGGTCTCCTTACCCCGGCAGCCTTTGATGGAGAAACCGAAGTAGCCGAGCTGGCATCTGTCGCAGGCCTGGCCCTGGACGCCTGGGCGGCAGGGGCACTGCCCCGTCTTAGGGTGGCACTGGTTCTCCTGGGAGCCCAGCGGGTGGCACTTACAGCTGTGACAAGGGAAGGACCTGGGTCTGAGGAAGCTCTGGGTGACCCCCAGCCCAGCCGCCACTGGTGCCACCACGGTGAGGGGCCTTCAGATCACGCCCTCTGCTGACAAGACCCCATCTCCAGGTTGGTCCACGTCAGACAGCTTCCCCTAAGCTGTGCTCCAGGAAGCAGTCTCACAAATGCCCCTCCCCCCGCCGCAATGGCTATGGGGACATATACATCTTGGAGACTATACTCCTCTACGGGAAAGTCACAATGCAATTAGCATATCCAAGGCTCTGAGAAGTTACGCAAAGAAGAAATCTGTTTGCTTCACTGGGCATTTCCCTGGAGTCTAATGGTCCCCAAAGATGCTGTCTAAGGTGCTGCTGCGGCCAAAAGGTCACCGAGCGACAACGTCACTGAGAAGGGAATCAGAAACCAAGCCGGCCCCCTGCCCACCTGGACGTCCCTTAGGGCTGCTCTTGGCCTGCATCCTGGGCTGGCAGGGCCGTGGATCTGACCCCCCAGGGACTGTCCCTTTGTCCCCCGTCGGTGTAGGACACCGTGTACCTGGCAGTGGGCCTGGGACGCACGTTCCAAGCCAGGCCCCTCTCTGGAGGCTCCCTGGTGCCCTCCTCCACCTTGGGCAGACCCGAGGGGAAGGGCACCCGCAGCCTCGCCCCACCCACCTCCGGCAGCCCTGCCCGGGCTGGAGGTCGTAGAAGCCTGGGCTGCAGTGGCCACAGTCCCGTCCGGTGACATGGGGCAGGCAGGAGCACTGGCCAGTCGCTGGGTTGCAGGCTCTCTGCCCACTGACCGAGCCCCCTGGGTTGCAGCTGCAGGCTGGGAGTGGGAATAGGAAAGGGAGTTGGGAACCCACGGGAGCCATCCGTCCAGGCTTTGGGGGTCCAGCCAATGCAGAGAGGGCAGGCAGCCCACAGAGAGGACTCACGGGCAGCCCGGACTCCCAAGCTGTTTCTGAACAAAGGCTCTAGGGCCAGGCTCAGACCTCAGCCTGTTTGCTACATCCCTGGAGAGAGAGCTTGGAGGGCCTGCTGAGCCCGCCCTGAGCCCCTGCTGGCCAGAGAGGAGGCCAGGGACCCGGCCGGGGGCGGGGGGCATCAAAGGCAGATGGACTCCTGTATCCACTGTTCGGGACACTCAACCCTGCTCTCCTGGGACCCAGAAAACAAGAGGCCAGCAGAGTGCTGACAGGTGCCACGTGGAGCCAGGGCTCAGGAGCACGTCTGGGGCGGGTGCTGAGCCCCTGCCTGCAGCTGCCCACCACGCCTCTGAGGGGGACACGGGGCTGAGGGTTAGCCCAGGCAGTGGAGAGGGGTGGAAGCGCACCTCAGCCAGGAGGCACAGCCTGACTGGAAGCTCAGGGGCAGGAGGAATGTGACAAGTGCCACAGGCCATCGGGACAGTCCTACGTACTAACTGGGGAGTGTGAGGTGAGCGCTCAATGGTCAAGGCAGGAAGAAAAGCCACACGATCAGAGCTGACCAGATCCCAAGGCTGGGGGAGACCCTGGAGAAGAGCAAACCCTTGCGCTGTCTGGACAAGGAACAGAGAAGGCGAGGAACCTGCCCAAGCTGCACAGCCCCGCAGAGCGGGCCGGCTGGGTCCGGGAGGCGGGTACTCACACACGCATTTGTCCACGGGCCGAGGGGCCAGGGCGCTCCCGTAGAAGCCTTCCTGACAGTGCTCACAGTGAGCCCCTGTCGTGTTGTGCAGGCAACGCAGGCAGTGGCCAGACAGGGGGTCACAGTTACCCACGGCGTTGGGGTCCACGTTCCTGCTGCACTGGCACCGCCGGCAGGGTTGGGGGTCCCCAGAGAGCCCCAGCGGGTCCCCAAAGAAGCCATCATCACAGATCTCACAGCGCCGCCCTAGAGAGAGGCACAGGCTGTGTGTGGAGGAGCGGGCATGAGGCACGCCAGCCTGCCGGGTCCACGCGGGGTGGCATATGGGGAGACTTCCGGGGGGCTGTGACCTGGGAGGTTCACTCTGGGCACAGATGGGACATAAAAGAACATGTGTGTGCCATGTGCTTCATGCAGTGTCAGCCTGCTCCTGGGAAACACACCTGCCTCTCTCTGTAAGTCTGCATGAAACGTACAACCAGGGAGGGGGGGGACCCACAGACCTCAACCGTCGCCATGGTCCCCTGGGGGTGATGGGATGAGGGGCACTTTGTCTTCCTCTCACACGCACGGTGTGTCCCTCTTTACACTTTCACAGGCAGTTTCAATCATTACGAATATAACTCATTTGATAATGTAATTAACAGCCACTGTCATTGTCAGAGAGCTGTGGGCGCCCTGTGTTCTCATAGCTCATCGTTCAGTTGCAATCAAGTTAATATCACTAACGGCAGACAACCTTAAAAAGGGGAAGGAGGGATACACTAAGACAGAAAAAGAGAGAAAAGAAAATAAAAACTGGGAGAGAAGAGTCTGAAGGGAGCTCAGAGTAGAGGCCCGGGGCTGGCTCTGGGACTCGGACACAGAAATGAGGTAAGATGGGCGGATGGGGGGGGGGAGGGGGAAGGCGCTGGTGGCAAAGAATGAGTCCCCTCAGTGATCCAGCCATTCGCTTAGAGCTGGGTGAGGCAGGGGTGCCAAGGGGCAGGACGGGGGCAGAAGGGGATCAGAGCTTGACCCCAGTCAGTCCCAGCTCAGATTGTCCAGGACCAGGTGAACTCTTCGTGTGCTGGGCTCTCGCCAGGACCAAAGGACACTGGTGTGATTAAGACGAGGGCAGCACAGGGCCCCAGGGCCACTGTCCACCCGGGCATCCCTCCCAGGGTGGTCCCCTCTGCACATAGCCGTGCCTCACTCCCTGAAATCCTCCCTCAGGTATGTCTCAGCTGGGGTCAGCTGAGCTTCTCTAACTGCTCACACTCTCACGGAGTGGGCTGGGCTCCACGCGTGTCTCAGACCGGAGGAAGCCACGGTCGGGGTGGGGGCAGAGGATTTGGGGAACGGGAGGGCAGGAGGATGATGGGGCGGGGTGCAGGTCCTGAGGTGGGATGACCCTGCTCTGGGGCCGCCCCCAGCACTACTGCTGGCTGCCTGGGAGCGGCTGTCCGAGTGGCAGGTCCTCAGCGAAGCAGACATTTGACGGGACCGATGGAACAGACTGTCCTGATGCAGCCACAGAGACCCAACTTGGACTCAGGCGTCTGAGAACCTTAGAAATGCTATGCCAACTGGAACAACCAGCCATGAAAAGAACAGCAACTGCATGGTTTCACGGCTGTGAGGTCCTTGGAATAGTCGGAGTCACAGAGACAGAAAGAACAGTGGGTGCCAGGGGCAGGGGGAGGGCGGAGCGGGGCGCTTCAGTCGGGAAGATGGAGTTCTGGAGACGGACGGTGGAGATGGCAGCACAACAAAGCGAGTGTGCCCCATGCCACTGCACTGCGCGCTTATAAGTGGTTACAGTGGCAAACTTTATGCTATACATTTTGCCATAACTAAAAAAATTAATAGCAAAATATATATAAAGATTGGGTTTTATGCTTTAAAAGGGTAAGTTAGGCCCTGGCCGGTTGGCTCAGCGGTAGAGCGTCGGCCTGGCGTGCGGGGGACCCGGGTTCGATTGCCGGCCAGGGCACACAGGAGAAGTGCCCATTTGCTTCTCCACCCCCACCCCTCCTTCCTCTCTGTCTCTCTCTTCCCCTCCCGCAGCCAAGGCTCCATTGGAGCAAAGATGGCCTGGGCGCTGGGGATGGCTCCTTGGCCTCTGCCCCAGGCGCTAGAGTGGCTCTGGTCGCGGCAGAGCGACGCCCCGGAGGGGCAGAGCATCACCCCCTGGTGGGCAGAGCTCGCCCCTGGTGGGCGTGCCAGGTGGATCCTGGTCGGGCGCATACGGGAGTTTGTCTGACTGTCTCTCCCCGTTTCCAGCTTCAGAAAAATACAAAAAAAAAAAAAAAAGGGTAAATTGTAGGGTATGTGCATAAGATCTCAATGAAGCCGTTTAAAACAACCAGACGTCTAGGATGGGCCCGAGTCTAGAGGGGGAGTGAGGAACGGTGGCGGGGGGGATGGAGGGATGTCTGCATCACACAGTATCTGCTGATGTTTTCTAAAGCTGCAAGTTTAACCGGGGGTTCTCCATCTTAATGTATCAGTCAGGGAAGACAGCCTCCTGAGCTCCACCCCAAGATACTAAGCCAGGCTCTGAATTCTCAAAATCTCACCTGGATATGCTCAATGGCCCAAGTTCTGCCAGGAACTCACAGCAGCCCCGGGGCCCTGGCTATGGTGCTTCGGGACTCAGTGTCCCCAGAGGTCAGGCCTGCCCCCTCCCTCAGCTGCCACACTCCACACCCAGGACCCCACTCCTGGAGCCCAAGTAGAGGCAGGACCCCCAGGGCACAAGCCACTCACCTCTCTGGCCCAACGGGCAGTGGGTGCACACCACCTCCCCGCTCTCTGGGATGGTCGTGCAGGACGACTGTCCGGGGCACGGACAAGGCTGGCAGTCGTCGGCGTGGCCTGCGAAGGGGTTGCCGTAGAAGCCTGGCCAGCAGCGCTCACAGGACGGGCCCTCAGTGTGGTGGCCGCACAGGCAGATCCCTGAGGGGCAAGACAAGCACCTGTTCACCGCTGCCTGGGCCCAGGACTCCCCAGACACAACGAGCGGGCGTCTGGTGGCGGGGGTCACAGAACACGTCCCGGCAGAATGGGAGGGAGCCCTTCTAAAGTGGAGGCAGCGTGGTCCAGGGGTGAAGGGTCCACCTGGGGTTCACGTCCACCAGGTGAACCTGATCAAACCGTCTAACGTTGGCCCTGGCCGGTTGGCTCAGTGGTAGAGCGCCGGCCTGGCGTGCAGGAGTCCCGGGTTCGATTCCCGGCCAGGGCACACAGGAGAAGCGCCCATCTGCTTCTCCACCCCTCCCCCTCTCCTTCCTCTCTGTCTCTCTCTCTTCCCCTCCCGCAGCCGAGGCTCCATTGGAGCAAAGATGGCCCGGGCGCTGAGGATGGCTCTGTGGCCTCTGCCTCAGGTGCTAGGATGGCTCTGGACGCAACAGAGTGACGCCCCAGAGGGGCAGAGCATCGCCCCCTGGTGGGCATGCCGGGTGGATCCCAGTCGGGCGCATGCGGGAGTCTGTCTGACTGCCTCCCAGTTTTCAGCTTTGGAAAAATGCAAAAAACAAACAAACAAACAAACAAAAAACCATCTAACACCCTGCACCTCAGTGTCCTCACCTGCAAAACGGGCACAACGATCTTAAATGGGCTCTGACCTCAAAGGTTTCTCTCGGGATTCAAGGAGACCGTGCAGCCAGAGTGCCCTGCACAGTCCCTGGCACAGAGAGTTATTACTAATGCTATCACTCTTATTTCCTATTCTAAAACCTATAATCCAACCAGCAGACGCCAGAGCGAACGACTCCTCTCCGTTTTCCTTCTCCCTCCCTCCAGGTCCTCCCGGCTGCGGGGCCCAAAGGGAGAGGGGCGCGGACCCAGGGTTCTGGCCGTGACATGAGGCTCTGGTCATGGGGCCTGCTGGTTCTCAGAGGCTCCCTGCCCATGGGTGTCTAGTGATGGGGGGGGGGTTTCTGCGAACCCCCTCCTCCAGCCCCACAGCACCCGGAGTCTGCTTAGAGCGGGCAGCACCGGGACGGGGGGCCTCGGCCGGGGACGGGGTGATGAGGCCGGTTGGCAAGGCTGGGGCTGAGCGGAACGGGGGAAAGAAAAGGAACCGGAGGGGGAGGTGCAGCGGCGGTGGCAACAGCAGGGGGGACCCAAGGGGACCGGTCATGCCTGCCCACTGTCCCTGTGGTGTAGCCCCACGTGCTCATTACTCCTGCTCTGTCCAGGGTGGGTGGTAGCAGTGGCCGCCCCTCCCCCTGGACAGATGAGGACTTGCAGGGCAGGAAGCTGTGGCATGGCCAGGGGCCCTGAGGGATGACAAACTGGTGTCATGTCCTGAGCTGACTCTGCTTTCTCAGTAGGGGCTGCCTGGAGCATGGGGCGGAAGGATTACGCCATCTGGGCTTGGCTGGTGATGCCTGCCACGGGCACAGGACTGGAGATGGGGGAAGGCTTCGCACGGGCAGGTGCTTGTCCTCCCTGGCTCGTCTGCTGGTTCTCGGGCACCTTCCTTTGTCAGCTCCAAAGCGAGCCCGAGGAGAGCTGAGCAGGCGCTCCCTTCTCCGAGATCCCACCGGCTCCAGGAGAGTAGCAGGGCGCTGACCCTCCCAGGACCGGTGTGAGAGGCCTGTGTCCAGCCCCCTCCAGTACGTCCTGTCCAGTGACCTCTGGGGAGGTCTTTCTGGGTTTCCTCTCCAGTCAGTGGGGACGAACAGCAGGTAGTGAACTTGCGGGAGGAGCAGCTCTGCCATCTACTGGCCATGTGGCCTCCCTGCACTTTAGGCCCCTGACCTGGAAGCCGGTCCTGGCATCTCGGGGATTTCTGCGTCTTCAGTGATGTAGTGGGAGACAAGGCACCCAGCCTGAGGGGGAACTCGATGACTCCGTTTAATTACTGCTGTTTTTAGGGATCACTCCCTCGTGCACACTGTTTACCCTGTTCTGCGGGTAGCCAGGTAGCCTTACAACGGGGTGTTGGGAGACTCACCTGTGTCAGGGTCACAGGTACCATGCCGATTACAGGTACAGGGGACACAGCTGGCATAGGGACCTCCCAAGGGTGTCTCCCTCTTGTATCCTGGAGCACAGGATTCACAGAACTGGCCCACGTATCCCTGGGGGCAGGAGCAGGTCTCCACCCAGGAGGCTGGGGGGGAAAGCCCTCGCTGGGCCGACGTGAGCTGGACTTCAGTCAGGAACACTTGACCTGGGAGTGGAAGGGAGGGGGAAGAGAGAGAGTGACATGCGCCTGTTTCTGCCCTAAGCCTTTCTAGTCACACATCTGACAGCCTAAGGGTTATCGGTCCACTTATACAGAGGCGGCTCATGGATCAATTTTCATTTTTTAAAAAAATAGTCAAACAGGTCCTGGCCGGATCGAGCATCACCCGGAGCGCCAAAGCCGCAGGTTTGATTCCCAGTCTGGGCCCAAACAAGAAGCAACCAGTGAGTGCACAGCTAGAGGGAACAACCAAGTGGAACAAGGAGTTGATGCTTCTCTCTCACTCTCTCTCTCTCTCTTTCTCCCTCCCCCCCCTCCAGTCAATGGAAAATTTAAAATATAAAAATAAAAAAGAGTCAAATAAAGAGTAAAGGAGAATTAGGCAATTTTCAGGACAAGAACTCGCTATAACCGGAAATCTTATGGAAAGACGTTCATTCTCAGGGGTTATGAAAGACATGTACATGTAAACAATAACGATGCCGTTCACAACCCTCAGACTGGGAATCAATGGGGTGGGCCCTGGTCAGTTGGCTCAGCGGTTAGAGCATTGGCCTGGTGTGTGGCAGTCCCAGGTTCAATTCCCGGCCAGGGCACACAGGAAAGGCACCCATCTGCTTCTCCACCCTTTCCTCTCTCCCTCCTCTCTGTCTCTCTCTTCCCCTCCCGCAGCCAAGGCTCCACTGGAGCAAAGTTGGCCCGGGCACTGAGGATGGCTCTGTGGCCTCTGCCTCAGGTGCTAGAATGGCTCTGGTTGCAACAGAGCAACACCCCAGATGGGGCAGAGCATCAGCCCCTGGTGGGCATGCTGGGTGGATCCCAGTCAGGCGCATGCGGGAGTCTGTCTGACTGCCTCCCCGTTTCCAGCTTCGGAAAAATACAAAACAAACAAACCAACAAAAAAATAAAAATAAAAACCTCACAGAGCATCTAGACCGCAGAATGGTCCACGGTGCAGAGAGACAGCCCAGCCAGGCTTTTCTCCGGGCAATGACAAATATCAACCTCCAAGACACGTGAGCTGAAAACAGCAAGTTGCCGGATACTGTAGTGTCGGGTCCTATTTCTATACAGGCTGCCCTGGTTTAGGAACGAGATAGGTTCCATGGGTTTGAGAATCTCTAAGTACTTATATGCACACAAAGGTAAAAATAAAGACCATGTGAAGACAACCGTCTGTTTGTCTTTGGTAGGTAAACGCACCTGTTCCAGCTTCACATCCCAATTCAACTTAAGAACAAACCTACAGAACCAATCTCATTCGTAACCGGGGGACTGCCGTCTTTGTAAAACACAGAGGTGAGTCAGGCACACAGAAAGGTCCGGGGAGAGACGCCCCAGAACATTATCAGCGGGAAGAGGAAGTGTGGGGGTAGGGTGAGACGGAAGGTCGGTATGTCCACCTGCCTCTCCAGTTCACCCCAGCCCCCAGCGTGGGCTGGCACACGTGGACGCCTTGTAAACAGCGGTTAACAGACAGTTGAGGGAATGACGGGAAAGCGCTGGAAGCTGCTGGAATGGGTGAATGCAATTCCTGCCGGGAGCCTCAGCGAGGGGGCCCTCGAGTGACCTGGGGTGCAGGGAGGCTTTGAAGGACAGTGGGGGTGAAGGCCATCTAAGCACAGCTGCCCAGAGAAGGAACCGGAATGGGCTGGGTGACACGTGCCCCCCCCCCCCCCAGCTCCGAACTTAAAGAGGCCGCAGGGAAGGCCAGACATCTCAGCCAGAGGTTCTCACAAGGAGCAAATCTTCCCCTAGAAGCAAATTCGGGGGCGTTC
This sequence comes from Saccopteryx leptura, assembly GCF_036850995.1. Classification (NCBI taxonomy): domain Eukaryota; kingdom Metazoa; phylum Chordata; class Mammalia; order Chiroptera; family Emballonuridae; genus Saccopteryx; species Saccopteryx leptura. The sequence goes on from NC_089504.1 coordinate 5,401,991, forward strand.
TGCCACAACAATGGGCCCCTCGCAATGGTGACTCTGCCACCACGTGATGGTGATGGCAGAGGTCAGGGCTGCTTCCCTGGCCACACGCCTGCTGCTTAGAGTTGCCCATCCTCCAACCTGCCACCTGTCCAGCCCCTGCCTCTGTCCTCAGCACCCGCCGCTACCCTCCTGGTTCGGTGGCCTCGAGCAAGTGTGCCAGCCTCAGCTTCCTTCACAGTAATATGGGAACAATAACCATCGGCCATGAGGAGCCCCACCAGCAGCTTCTCGGGGTGTCCCTAGCAGCACTGACCGGAAGGGCTTGGGCGGGTCCGGATGCACAGAGCAGTCAGGTTGGAGAGCAGCCGCTGGAAGTGGAAAGGGGGTAGCGGGGGGTCCCCATCCTCCGAGGTCTCTTGCAGCCTGGCAGGGGGAGGGGTCAAACCAGAACCTGAGGGGGGTGGTGGCAGGGGGGCCATGAAGCCGCCAGACCACAGGGGCATCCCAGCATGCCTGAGCCTCAGGGACCTGCCCGCCTGCCCACCTTCCCGCCCCCCACAGCACAGAGTAGGACGCTTACTGGAACTCCAGCCGCACCTCCTTGGGCTGCCCCGCGTCCTGGGGGCCCAGCAGCTGGCAGTACCGCAGAGTCACGGCCAGGCCCGCCCCTTCCAGCCTCAGCTGCACGGGCAGAGGGGGGCCCCCGGGGGGGACCCGGAAGGTCAGTGTGAGGGGCTGTCCGTAGCTGAAACGCTGGTCACCCAGGAACTTCTCTGAAGAGAAAAGGCCTTTGAGCGTCTTCACTTCATTAGCCCGGGTTTAAAGGCCTGTGTGTTGGTTTTACTGGCAATGAAACGTCCCAACAAGATACAACAGTGGCCGCACGCCCGGTGTAATGCCCCGCTGTCACCATCCCGACATTCTTACTGCTTTGATGTCTGAACTCGGGTTGGGTAGGTGAGGTCCGACAGGACAGCGGGGCCTGTGTGGGAGCAGAGGACCCGCATGGTCAAGGCGCCCGGCCGCCCGCTCACAGGCAGAGCCCACAGGGACTCAGAGGGTAGCGAGACTCAAAGCGAGGGCGAGGGAAACACGCCACACGCGTGACTGAGCAGGGGCGCTGACAGCCCCCAGAGGCCCCGCTTTCTGCCGGAGTCAGCGCCGGCTTCTAGCAGAGAGGAGGACCAGGGCGCGTCAGCGCCTTCCTTCCGAGGGCTGGCCCTCTGGAGGAGCTCATGCTGGAAGTCATGACGCGGAAGGAAAGGGAACCACGAGGCCCCTTGCTCTCCGTCCTTCCGGACGCCGACACGTGGGAACTGGGTGTGGGGAGGGTGCTGCTAGAATGTGTGCCTATCAAGACGTGGATGAAAACGGAGAGTTTGTCCACCGGCCCTGCCCACTGCCGTGCGCCCGGCCCCGGCACAGAGCCAGCAAACCTATCTCAAGTGAATCACTACTTTTTCTCCAGGGTGTCAACAAGGCAGCCATGGAATAGAGCGTGTTTTCTGTCCGTGGGCTGCTGAGCTTGGAGCACCTGAGCCCGGGGCAGCCCGAGGACCCAAGTCCTTTGCTTTCTGGCTGCAGGGCCCTTGGGCACGGCGTCCACACAGCTCCTCAGATGTCCGTCTGCCGCCTTTGGCTCCTCTTGGAAAGGGAGGAAAAGGCCAGGACTGGGTCAGGGAGCCAGTGGACCCCAAATCTGGCCACAGGAGAGCTAAGAATGGACTCCAAGCTCCTGGTTCTAAGGCTAATAGCTTCTAGGAGACCAAAGCTTCCCTAGTGGACGGGGGTGTGGTTCAGAATAATCTAGAATTTCTTGCTTCTGTAGGAATCCCACAGACCCGGGCATGGAGTGCAGTGCCTGGCAGGGTGAGGTGCCGATAAGAAGAGCACAGGGGTCGCGTTGGGCGCGTCAGTGGCCTGAAGGAGCACTGGGTGGCAGTGCCGTGCCCGGAAGCAGGGGACTCCGGCAGATGCCATAGGGCTTGTGGTTGGAAGAAAAACGACCCCCATGGGTGTCCATGTCCCAATCCCTGGGACCTGAGAGTATGTTATGTTGCATGGTGGGGGCAATTAAGGCTGCAGATGGAAATCAGGTTGTTCATCAGCTGACCTTAAAGCAGAGAGGTTAATGTGGATTGTCCAGCTGAGCCCAAGGTGGTCACAAGGGTCCCTAAAAGATGGAAAAGGGCCTGGCCAGTTGGCTCAGTGGTAGAGCATCAGCCCAGCATATGGAAGTCCCAGGCTTGATTCCCAGTCAGGGCACACAGGAGAAATAACTGTCTGCTTCTCCACCCTCCCTCTCTCCTCTCTCTCTCTCTCTCTCTCTTCCCCTCCTGCAGCCATGGCTCGAATGGTTCAAGCAAATTGGCCTCAGGTACTAAAATAGCTTGATTGCCAAGCAACGGAGCAGCAGCCCCAGATGGGCAGAGCATTGTCCAATAGGGGGCTTGCTGCATGGATCCCGGTCAGGGCCCATACAGGAGTCTGCCTCCCTGCCTGTCACTTAAAAAAAAAAGGCCCTGGCTGGTTGGCTCAGTGGTAGAGCATCAGCCTGGTGTGCAGGAGTCCCGGGTTCGATTCCCGGCCAGGGCACACAGGAGAAGCGCTCATCTGCTTCTCCACCCCTCCCCCTCTCCTTCCTGTCTGTCTCTCTCTTCCCCTCCCACAGCCGAGGCTCCACTGGAGCAAAGATGGCCCGGGCGCTGAGGATGGCTCTGTGGCCTCTGCCTCAGGTGCTAGAATAGCTCTGATTGCGGCAGAGCGACACCCCAGATGGGCAGAGCATTGCCCCTTGGTGGGCATGCCGGGTGGATCCAGTCGGGTGCATGTGGGAGTCTGTCTGACTGCCTCCCCGTTTCCAGCTTCAGAAAAATAAAAAAAAAAAAAAAAAAAGGAAGAGGAAGGCAGGAGGGTCAGCGTCAGAGTGATGAGAAACGAGAAAGCCCAGACCAGCTCTGAAGCCAAGAGGAAGAGGCTGTGAGCCAAGGGCTGCTGGGGCCTCTGGGAGCTGGAAAAGGCAAGGGAACCGATTCCCCCGGAGCCTCTGGGGAGCACACCTCTGCCCACACCTGGATCTTAGCCCAGTGAGACCCATCTCACACTTCCGACCTCCAGGACACAAAGAGGACCAATTTGTGCTGTTTTCAGCCACTACGCTGGTGGCAGTTTGTCAGAGCAGCGATAGGAAACACACAGAAGGCAGTCCTGCCCTGCCTCTGGCTGGAGGTACCTGGTGCCCTGAGCTCCTCCTCGTCTTCTGGGCTCAGGAGGAGCCCCTCTGGGCTCCACTGGGCGGGGTGCTGTCGACCCCCCACGCTGCTGGCCCACCAGCCATCTGTTCCTGGACAGCAAACACACACAGAGACCCCCGTGAGACCCTGGAGGGTGGCCTCTGTCCCCTCCAACTTCACACCTTTCTCTGGGTCCACAGGATGGTGCCTGCCCGGAGGCCTGAGCACAGCCTGAACACGGGCTCAGGGCGGGAAGAGACCGCTCTAGACAGGCCGCGTGCGGCGTGCGGACGAGGGCTGGCTGGGGCCGGCAAACGCTTGGTGCCCACAGCCGGCCAGCGCAGACCCTCATCCCAGAGGCAGGGTGGGGGGGGGGCCTGCGGGTGGGAGGTAGCCCCAGGAGAAGCTAGGAGGCGGTCAAGCCAGGACGAGAACCCAGGCCTCTGGTCCCCAGTCCCAGTTCAGTCCACACTCGCTCTGGTGATGGCCGTCTAGCCGTCACACCAAGCAAAGTCGAGGGATCTCAAGGGGCCGGGGGGGGGGGATGGGGTGCAGGCTAACCCCTTGGGGTACCTGAGAGGTAAAGCGGGATGAAGAAAGGGAAAGAGGTCAGAAAGAAGAGGTCAAGGCTCTTCGGTGCCAGACTGAGGTCTGCCCTTCCCTGGCTGTGTGACATGGGGTAAGTTACATAGTCTCTCTGAAGCTGGTTCCTCGTCTGCAAACTGCGGGCAGTGAAACACGTGTGGTCCTGGTAGCAGTTCTCAAAGTCTGTCTGAGTACCCCGGAGAACCCCGAGACTCTGGAGGGGGTCCCTGGGAGGGGGGTCTCTGAAGCCAAAGTCTGTCTGAGTACCTCGGGGAACCCCAAGACTCTGGAGGGGGTCCCTGCAGTCAAAGTCTGAGTACCCCGGAGAACCCCGAGACTCCGGAGGGGGTCCCTGAAGCCAAAGTCTGTCTGAGTACCCCGGGAGAACCCTGAGACTCTGGAGGGGGTCCCTGCAGTCAAAGTCTGTCTGAGTACCCCGGAGAACCCTGAGACTATGGAGGGGGTCCCTGAAGTCAAAGTCTGTCTGAGTACCCCGGGAGAACCCCGAGACTCTGGAGGGGGTCCCTGAAGTCAAAGTCTGTCTGAGTACCCCGGGAGAACCCCGAGACTCTGGAGGGGGTCCCTGAAGTCAAAGTCTGTCTGAGTATCCTGGTAGAACCCCAAGACTCTGGGAGGGGGTCCCTGGGAGGGGGTCCCTGAAGCCAAAGTTTGTCTGAGTACCCCGGGAGAACCCCGAGACTCTGGAGGGGGTCCCTGGGAGGGGGTCCCTGAAGCCAAACCGTCTCCCTAGGAACACTAAGCTGTTATCTGTATTTCTCAGTCTCTCTCTCAGAAGCAAAGTGGAGCTTTCCAGAGGCTACAGGACGCGTGATCTCACACCGGACACGGCAGCAGCCGCGGCGAGAGTCAGCTGGCTTCTGTTAAAGCCAGGCCCTCAGGAGACACACAGAAATGCAGAACGAGTAGCACTCTTCTCACAAAATGTTTGATCTTTTAAAAAGTTACTTTTCAGGGCGTTATTATTATTATTTTTTTAATGATAAATTCACTACAACTAGTAGGGTTTTTTTTTTAGTATATATACCTATTTTCAAACTACTGTTTTAATTTCTAATACAGAAAATAGTCACATCAGCAACCCACATAAATAAAAGCACTTGGAGGGTTTCAAAAATTTTTAAGACGGTAAAGGAATCCAGAGAGCAGAAAGTTCGAGAACTTCTGTCCGAGGGTGATTATGAGATAATATGAGATGAACCCAGGGCCTTCTCCAAGTGAGAACAGACCATGGTATTGTTCTTAGGATCTATAACATGAGTCCCATGTGACATTAACATCCTGGACTCCCGAGCCTGGTGACACCCCCACCCCCACCCGGCCCATTCCAAGCCCCTCTCTGTCCTGCTTTCTGGTGGCGTCCAGCAGAGGGCGCACTGCCTCCACACCTGAGCCTGGTGACACCCCTACCCCCACCCCCACCCCCACCCCCACCCCCACCCCCACCTGGACCATTCCAAGCCCCTCTCTGTCCTGCTTTCTGGTGGCGTCCAGCAGAGGGCGCACTGCCTCCACACCTGAGCCTGGTGACACCCCTACCCCCACCCCACCCCCATCTCACCCCCACCCCCACCCCCACCCCCACTCCCACCTTCACCCTCACCCCCACCCCCACCCCCACTCCCACCCTCACCCTCACCCCCACCCCCACCCCCACCCCCACCCGGCCCATTCCAAGCCCCTCTCTGTCCTGCTTTCTGGTGGCGTCCAGCAGAGGGCGCACTGCCTCCACACCTGAGCCTGGTGACACCCCCACCCCCACCCCACCCCCACCCCCACCCGGCCCATTCCAAGCCCCTCTCTGTCCTGCTTTCTGGTGGCGTCCAGCAGAGGGCGCACTGCCTCCACACCTGAGCCTGGTGACACCCCCCACACCCACCCCACACCCACCCCCACCCCACCCCCACCCCCACCCCCACCTGGACCATTCCAAGCCCCTCTCTGTCCGGCTTTCTGGTGGCGTCCAGCAGAGGGCGCACTGCCTCCACACCTGAGCCTGGTGACACCCCCACCCCCACCCCCACCCCCACTCTCACCCCACCCCCACCCCACCCCCACCCCCACCTGGACCATTCCAAGCCCCTCTCTGTCCTGCTTTCTGGTGGCGTCCAGCAGAGGGCGCACTGCCTCCACACCTGGGGCGCCCCAGAGCCGGAGTCTGCGTCTCTATCCCTGGATGACACTGCCCTCCTCCCTGGGGGGAGATGTGGGGTGGGGGGACCCTGTGGGGCACCGCAGTGGTCCACACAGGCTGGGATTTACTGCCGAGTTCAGAGCTCCACCGCTTTCCTACTCCAAAGATGCACCTGGGCCACCCGGAGTTCGGGACCTAGGGCACCTAGGGCACCGTGACGCCCCTGGAGCCCCTGGACCCAGGGAGGGAACCTGCCCAACGGCTGAGAGCAGAATTCAGATGCTGACAAACCCCGGTGCCAACAACCAAGTTCTGTGACTTACCTTTTCTGGGCCTCAGGGGCCCCACCTTCCCGCCGGGCACTCCCCGAGGCCCCCTGCCTAAAAAGGGCACAGTGCCTGGCCTGGCGTAGAGCATGTATGTGCTCAGTAAACGGAGGCCAGGGGATTGAGCCCAAATCCCCAGCACTGGGACACCAAGGAGGCCAGTCTTGCCCCTGAGTGATTGGAAATTCCCCACAGGATCCAAAGGCTACAAATCCCAGCCCCGCAACAACCCTGCTCACAAGTATCGGGGCTGCTGGAGACCGAGGAAGAGGCAGGGCCGGGAGGGAGTGTAGGGGCGCAGGATGGTGCCGGGAGCACGGGGTGGGGGCACGGAGGGACACACCCTGCACGGCTGGCTCTGGGGGCCTGTGGGAGGCGCAGGGTCAGGCGGCCTGCAGGATTGCCCAGACCAGGATGGGCGCTCCATGGGGGATGGGAGAGGCCCCTGGGAGGCGGCTGTGGGGGCTCCTCTTACCCTGGCGGAAGTCGGAGAGGACGTGGAGCGCCTGGAACCCGGCGGCGGCCGCGCACACCTTGGAGTGGCCGTGGCAGAAGCAGCTGCTGCAGCCGGCCGGGTTGTGGGGCTGCAGGTTAAAGGTCCCGGGGCGACATCTGAAATTGGAAGCAGGACGTGCCCACAGGGCCAAACGCATGTGCTAGGTTCGGGGATCCCATCTGGACTAAGGCAAGCTCAGGATCCCACCGGAGAAATGTTACAAACATCCCCCTACCCACAGATTTACCCAGGAGTTACAAAGCTAGAGCACAGAGTCCCATAGGCTCCTCCCTCCGGCTCCCCCTCAAGGTAACACCAGCCGGCACCACGGGACACTGATCAAAACCAAGAAACTCACATGGTTCACGTTCCTTACTAAGCTCCAGACTTTATTAGGATTCTCCCCCTTTCCCATTAATGTCTTTTTCTCGCCAACATTCCACCCAGGACACCATGTTGCATTTAGTCCTGGCCTAAATCTCCCCCAATCTGTAGCAGCTTCTCCGTCTTCCCTGGTCTTTCATGACCCTGACACATTTTTGAAGAGTACCGGCCAGGTCTATTTTGCAGAACGTCCCTCGATGTGGGTTTGTATGTATGACATTTTCTCATGATTATGAGGTCGGGGTGATGGATTTGGGGAAGAAACAGAGGTGAAGTGGCCTTCTCATCCCAACACTTCGGGGTGACACCCAGGGGACGTCACTGGTCACATTAACCTTCCCCGCATGTGTCAGGTGCTGCCGGCCAGGTTTCTCCACGGCAAAACTGTCCTATTCTGTCGTTAGGAGCAAGACACTAAATCCAGCCGGGCTGTCAATCAAGGGGAATCAAGCTCCACCTGCCGGAGGGGCAGGGTGAAGCAAAGATGGTGGATGTGGCTGGACCCACCACAGTAAGGATCCACAGTAGAGGGAGATAGTTTGGGGCTGTGACAATATCCTGCTTCTCCTTCAAGTCCCGCCCACTGACTTCAGCACTCAGCAGCAGCCTCTGCCCACAGGGACGCTACTCCGCAATTCTAGCGGTGATTTTACATTTCCCTCGCTCCTTCTGCGTTTTGTAACTTAGGAATTCCTCGGCAAAGATTTGTCCCCTTGTCTCCGTGTATTTATTTATTCATGCATCTATTTATATCAGTGTGGGCTCGTGGGTGTTTATTTTATACTGTGGGTTATAATCCAGCACTATCGTTATTTATTTGGTCTTTCGAGTCGTCCCAGCTCTGGGAACCCTGTCTGGTTGGCCGTGTCCTCTTGACGCAAGCCCCCCATCCTGGGCTGGGTTTTGTTTGTTTGGTTTTCTTTGGTTGTTGGTTTTTTTTGGGGGGGGGGGGGTCTGTTTTTGTTTTTAATCTGGCAGGACAAGACACCCCAGGTTCATCCTGCCCTTCCCCCACCCCAGCCCCAGCCCCAGCCACTTCTCCAGGGAGCTCCAGGGAGGTGTTTAACAAACAGGTTCCTGGTCTGCAGCCGGGGGGGGGGGGGGGGGGGGGGGGCGGCTGCTCCATTTGATAGAGGAATCGGATTCCTGAGAGGCTGCTGCTGGCCCGATGCCCCGCAGGTTCCGAGGAACACATCTCATCAGGACTCCCATTTCACAGATGGGCAGATGGAGGCTCGGGGAGAAGACCTGCTCAAGGTGCCAGGTGGTGGATGGGGCAGAGCTGAGGGGGACCCAAGTGGGCTCCGGCTCTCCAACTCCACTCTGCCTCCTCCACTTGAGGAGTCTCAGTGGGAGGAAGAGGCACAGGGAATCCAGTTCCCACCCCAGGGCCCACAGGCCTCGAGCGGACAAGGCAGGGGGTGACCTGAGGCTGGCCATGGTGAGGATCAAAGCCCGGGCCAGCCATGCGGCTTTGGCACTGAACCAGGGCAGGCTTGGCACAGGCTGCCAAGAGTGGACAGTCCACAGTGCAATCCTGTGGCCAGAGAATCTGGGTCCCAGGCTGACCCTGCGCTGGCTGCAAGGGCTTCGGAGGCCAGAGACAAAGCCAGAGAGAAGACACAGTGTGCGCTCAAGGGGGAGACACACGTGTGTCAGCCAGCCGCACTGCGGGGCTCAAAGGTCCCAAACACATGGAGGAAGACTTTGGAAAGCCCTCTGCCTAGTTGAGCTTTAGATGCTCCATTTGTACCATGATAGGACGGCAAGTAGGCTTGAATCTCAGCTTAGTAGGAGCTTCTTGGAGCAGGGCAGAGAGAAGGATTCTGAAGTTATGACAGGGCTCATAATAAAGACCACTGTGCCCATGAGTGACGTCTGCCCTCGGTATGAGGTGGGAGGGTTGTGGTAGCACTCCATTAGTGATGTCTGCCCTGGCTGTAAGGTGGGAGGGTTGCGGTGGCACTCCATTAGTAATGTCTGCCCTGGGTGTAAGGTGGGAGGGTGTAGTAGCACTCCATTAGTGATGTCTGCCCTGGGTGTAAGGTGGGAGGGTTGTGGTAGCACTCCACTAGTGATGTCTGCCCTGGGTGTAAGGTGGGAGGGTTGTGGTAGCACTCCACTAGTGATGTCTGCCCTGGGTGTAAGGTGGGAGGGTTGTGGTAGCACTCCACTAGTGATGTCTGCCCTGGGTGTAAGGTGGGAGGGTTGTGGTAGCACTCCATTAGTGATGTCTGCCCTGGGTGTAAGGTGGGAGGGTTGCGGTAGCACTCCATTAGTGATGTCTGCCCTGGGTGTAAGGTGGGAGGGTTGCGGCAGCACTCCATTAGTGATGTCTGCCCTGGGTGTAAGGTGGGAGGGTGTAGTAGCACTCCATTAGTGATGTCTGCCCTGGGTGTAAGGTGGGAGGGTTGTGGCAGCACTCCATTAGTGATGTCTGCCCTGGGTGTAAGGTGGGAGGGTGTAGTAGCACTCCATTAGTGATGTCTGCCCTGGGTGTAAGGTGGGAGGGTTGTGGCAGCACTCCATTATTGATGTCTGCCCTGGGTGTAAGGTGGGAGGGTTGCGGTAGCACTCCACTAGTGATGTCTGCCCTGGGTGTAAGGTGGGAGGGTTGCGGTAGCACTCCATTAGTGATGTCTGCCCTGGGTGTAAGGTGGGATGGTGTGGTAGCACTCCACTAGTGATGTCTGCCCTGGGTGTAAGGTGGGAGGGTTGCGGTAGCACTCCATTAGTGATGTCTGCCCTGGGTGTAAGGTGGGAGGGTTGCGGTAGCACTCCATTAGTGATGTCTGCCCTGGGTGTAAGGTGGGAGGGTTGCGGTAGCACTCCATTAGTGATGTCTGCCCTGGGTGTAAGGTGGGAGGGTGTGGTAGCACTCCACTAGTGATGTCTGCCCTGGGTGTAAGGTGGGAGGGTTGCGGTAGCACTCCACTAGTGATGTCTGCCCTGGGTGTAAGGTGGGAGGGTTGCGGTAGCACTCCACTAGTGATGTCTGCCCTGGGTGTAAGGTGGGAGGGTTGCGGTAGCACTCCACTAGTGATGTCTGCCCTGGGTGTAAGGTGGGAGGGTTGCGGTAGCACTCCACTAGTGATGTCTGCCCTGGGTGTAAGGAGGGAGGGTTGCGGTAGCACTCCATTAGTGATGTCTGCCCTGGGTGTAAGGTGGGAGGGTTGCGGTAGCACTCCATTAGTGATGTCTGCCCTGGGTGTAAGGTGGGAGGGTGTGGTAGCACTCCACTAGTGATGTCTGCCCTGGGTGTAAGGTGGGAGGGTGTGGTAGCACTCCACTAGTGATGTCTGCCCTGGGTGTAAGGTGGGAGGGTGTGGTATGAGTACCTTGTATTTGCTGTCCCTGGATCAAATGCTCTCTTCTATGCTTCCTAGCTATTTCTTTTCAGGATTCTGAGCTAAAAATAATGATGCATTTTCACAGCTTATGAACCATCAGTGGTGACGGGTCAAAGCACAAAAAGTGGAACAAAATCTTTAGATAACTTCCTAGGTGGCAGATCCACAGTGCTCCAGGAAGGGTCCCAGGTGGTAAGGTCACCTCAGTCCACGCCCCCTGCTCCTCCCACCACAAGCCCTGGGGTCACTTCCAACAGGCTTCTCATCAGATCCGCTCACCTACCGGTCACACAGGTCGCCTTCCACATTCTCTTTGCAGGGGCAGCGCCCACTGTGGGGGTCACAGGTGCCCAGGCTGCCAGCGGGATTGCAGGTACAGGGTCTGCCAGAGAGACAGGACAGGAGAAAGGTGTCCAATGAGCAACTGCAGAACAGGAACAGCCCGTCCTCCTCGGAGGCATCTCCATCCTTCGTCGTTCCTGAGGGCCAGGAGGCACTGACCCAGCAGCCTGCAACCTTGCCCTGCTCTATTGTTCCCACCTTGCCAAGGAAGTGCTCCATCCACACCTGAACAGCAATCCCTCTGCTCACCCATCCATCCATCCATCCATCCATCCACCCATCCATCCATCCATCCATCCATCCATCCATCCATCCACCCATCCATCCATCCATCCATCCACCCACCCATCCATCCATCCACCCACCCATCCATCCACTCACGCATCCATCCACCCATCCATCCATCCATCCATCCACCCACCCATCCATCCACTCACGCGTCCATCTGTGCATCCTTCCGTCCACCTGTCCATCCATCAGCCACCATCCTCCCTCCCACCCTCCTATTCACTTACCCATCCGTGCATCCTTCCAGCCAACCACCCACTCAGCCCAAACACCCGCCAGGAGCCTCTCCTGGGCCGTCCACACCCACAGGACTGCCGCCCTCACCTGCAGCCTCCCTCGCTGAGCGAGTGGAACCCGGGCAGGCAGCGGTCACACTTCCAGCCCGTCACAGTGGCCTTGCAGGGGCAGGTGCCCGAGTCATCACACTGGAGGCGCAGGGAGCCTGAGGGAGGAAGGGCAGGAGGTAGCGGGGGGACGAGGCTCGGGAGCGGGGCGGCGGGGGCTGGACCGGGACGAGGCTCGGGAGCGGGGCAGCGGGGCTGGACCGGGACGAGGCTCGGGAGCGGGGCAGCGGGGCTGGACCGGGACGAGGCTCGGGAGCGGGGCGGCGGGGCTGGACCGGGACGAGGCTCGGGAGCGGGGCGGCGGGGCTGGACCGGGACGAGGCTCGGGAGCGGGGCGGCGGGGCTGGACGGGGATGAGGCTCGGGAGCGGGGCAGCGGGGCTGGACCGGGATGAGGCTCGGGAGCGGGAGAGCGGGGCAGTGTGGGCTGGACCGGGATGAGGCTCGGGAGCGGGGCGGCGGGGCCCACTCACCTGCGGCGTGGCAGTCGCAGGGCTGGCAGGGCGTCCCCGGGGTCCAGCGGTAGAAGTGCTCCTGGCAGTGCTGGCAGCGCGGCCCGGCCGTGTGGTCACGGCAGCGGAGGCAGCGCCCACCGTGGCCTGTGCTGCGGAAGAGCGCCTGGTCGAACACGCACTGCTCAGAGCGGCCGCTGCAGTTGCAAGCTGTGGGCAGGAGGGGGGGGGGTGTCAGTGGCCGTGGTTGGAGTGGAACCGTGCCAATCAGCCTCCCTGGGCCGAGTGAGCAGGCAGCTCGAGAAAGACCAAAGCTGGAGTTCAGGCCCAGCTTGATCAAGCATGTAGAGGCCAATTGAAACAGGACGCTCTTATGAGTAGAAGGGGCACCACTAATAAATAAACCAAAACACAGGACCCTCTAGGCAATCTGGGAAGTAGAGTCACCCGGTTGTGAGTCACAGAGAGGCCACCTTCGAGAGGGGCAGTGTGGCTTACCCCAGGATCTCTTGTGGGTCCTCTAATTGTGTGATCATGAGGTAGCTCAGACCCCTGTACAACACAAGTCACCCTTCATTCGCTCATTAATTCATTGGAAAAAAAAAAACAACACCAAAAATTGCACTGCAAATGGACTGTGTCTTAATTCCTGTGGGGAGCCCAGGGGGGCGGCAGGGGAACCAGCGAACAGCACGAGCCAAGTTCCCACATCGCGCTGCCCATTGTTAGATGGAGGCCAGAGGCAGCAAGCCCGGGAAATCCTGCAGGTGGGGGGCTCTGGGAGCTAAGGGAGGGGGCCACGGAGGGGGAGGGGCCAGGCCTTCCTGGAGGAAGTCACAGCTGCAGTGCCCTCTGAAGCAGGAGCAGGGAGGAGCTGGCCGGGGCAGGAGGGCAGGCGAGAGGAAGGGGAGAGGGCCCCAGGCAGGAGGTGCGAGCAGAGGATAAACTGTGGACAGCCAGAGAAGCGAGCTTCACCCAACGTGTGCTGGGGAGAGCGTGTCCTGTGATGGGGAGGGAAGAGAACGGGGACGCTATGCAGTGGGGCAGGACAAGGTGGGGTCCAGGGGCAGTCATGAGGTCAAGAGGTCAGCAGAGCTCGATCCTGAGGGGCCGGGCAGCGGGCTTCACCTCGGAGCAAGGCGCTGTGCGAAGGGTAAGCAGGGGTGAATGTAATCATATCTGCACTTCAGAAAGCAGCCGGGGCAGCAGGAGGCTAGGGCAGCAGGAGGCTGGGCGCCGGGCACGGGCAGGAGGGAGCACCCAGGGGAGGGGCGAGGGGGCGCCAGCTGCAGAGGACGCAGACGGGCCAGAGGGACGTGGACTCGGCCGCTCTCGGGGCTCAGGGGCTGCCGGGACTGGGGGTGGCGGTGAGGGGTCAGACATGGAGCCCCGCTTCCAGGTTGCTGACTGGGAGGACAGAGATGTGACAACAGGGGTGAGGATGTGGCAAGAGAAGCAGTCTGGCCTTTTGTGTCCCCACCATGAAGATGGCCCCAGGCTCAGGACGGGTGAGCCAGCCAGCCAGCTCAGCGTCCTTGGTGCTGGAGGACTTCCTGGTGGAGACAGGCCAGCAAGGGCAGCGGGAACCCATATGGGTCACGGCGGCCCTCGGCAGCTCCTGCCAACGGCACCCTTCCACGGAACAGCCCGTCCCCTCCCCACCCCAGCTCCAGCGGCCAGTGGCTCAAGCCCAGGAGGACAGAGGACCCAGAGGCCAAGTCCGCACACGAAGATGTCCCTGCAGGCAGCAGCAGCGCCAGCTGGGACGGGGGCCCGGTGACGCCAGCTCCACGGGGGGCCTGAAGCCCTCGGATGACTATCCAGGAGAGAGGGCACAGCTTGGGGACAGGGGACGGGGGAAGTCTGGGAGGAAGGTGGTGGGTCCTCCCACCCACCCCACGCACGGCCCCACTTCCCCGGAGAAGGGATGACAGCCCACCCTCTCCAGCGTGTGGTCAAAGCCACATCACAGAGGGAGGGGACATGAAAAACTGCTGGGGTCTGCGGGACAGGCTGGGTGGGCAGCCCAGCACCCTCTGGGACCCGGGGTGGCCTGGCTTTCATTAGCAGTTGCGGTTGGAGCAGCTGAAACAAAGGAACACGATGGGGGACCTTCCCCGCCCTCCTGCCATGGGCACCTCCACTGTGGGGGACTTAGTCTGGGGGAGCTGTCTGTGGGGGTGGGCCAGGGGAGCAGGGCCCACCGCCTGACTCCCTTCGGTGCCTCCTCATCCCGGCAGCACCAGGGGCACTCAGGGGCACAGCTGCCACCGGGCCCACCCAGGAGCAGCCCCCCTTCCCGCCAGCCAGGCCTCGGAGAGTTTGTTCCCGGCCTGCAGCCCTGGCCCCCAGAGTCCCAGGACACTCACGCAGACACTCGTTGGCGGCCTCAGCCGTGCCCCGCGCCCACGGGCGGTCCCGGAAGAAGGGCAGGCAGCGCTCGCAGTCCACACCTGTGGTGTTGTGCTGGCACCGGCAGACCAGCCGGCCGGCCGCATCGGGGCCGCACTCGCTGGCGTGCCCGTTACACTTGCACCTGGGAAAGAACACAGAGGACGGGGGGTCTGGGACCAGGAGGGCTCCAGCCGAGGAGGGGATCATCACCGGGGAGCCCTGCATCCCGGTGAGCCCGAGGAGGGGATCATCACCGGGTGAGCCCGAGGAGGGGATCATCACCGGGAGCCCTGCATCCCGGTGAGCCCGAGGAGGGGATCATCACCGGGGAGCCCTGCATCCCGGTGCGCTCAACCATGGCGCTTTACCGAGCCCTTCTACGTGCCCGGGGGTCACCGAGAACTGCCAGCACAGCAGTGCTGAGCTCCGCTGACATACAAGCCCAGCGCACTCCACAACTCCCCTCCCCGTCTCACAGACGGAGGCACTGGGGCACAGAGAGGCTGCCCAAGGTCACCGGTTAGTAATGGCCAAGTTCGCGAGGCTGCCTCTGCCTGCAGGCTTCTGCCCCGACAGAGCCCCCCAGGGGCCGAGAGGGACGCAGGAGGAAGTCCTCTGCCTCCCGGGTTGAGGGTGGGCAGCTCACCGGGCAGTGGGTAGAAGGGGCCTCATGCCCTTCTCCTCTGCGTCTGAGAAAGAGGCTGTTCTGGACAGAGGACAACCCCCTCATCTCCAGTCCCCAGTGAGTCTGCGCCTTGGAGGGCAACCCTGGCCCGTGTCCCACAGGTCAGGAGGCAGCTGGAATTGGGCCGGAACAAGGAGGTGCTCTGGGGACCGTGCCCCGCTGAGCCCAGCCTGGAGGGGCCGTCACTGCCTTCCTGAGCACCCAACCGAGCTCCTCGGAGGACGGCATGTCTTCCAGCTCCCAGCCTCCCTCTGTGCCGCCCGCAACTCCGCCATTAGTTCCCATCTCGCCAGAGCCCCGGCTGTGGCGGGAGGGACCCTAATTATCCCCATTTCACAGATGAGCCAACGGAGGCTCAGGCCACGAAGTGGTGGACGCGAAGTGGCAGACCTGGAGTCCGAGCCGTTCTCTCCCGCTCCGCGCTGACCCTGAGTTCCTGGACAGTTCCCTAAGGCCACTTTGCAGCTCCCCATCAGCTGTGTCCCACGCTCTGCCCCAAGTGGGCGATGAAGAATCGCTGACCCCTGCCAGCAGCCATGGTGCTTTCTCTCCTTTGGGGACTCAGGGTTTGGGAGGGGCGCAGGGCACTGCCTTCTCCCCAGGCCTCCCTGGGAGCCCTGAGTAGGTAGGTCACATCCCAGCATCTCCAGCAGGGGTGAGATGGGCACCAGGCAGTCTTGGGACAAGGGACCCCCCATGTCCCTGAGAGGTTGCTGCAAACACCTCCCTTCCCCACGAAGCCCTGTGACCCCAAAGGAAGAAATAACATGTGTGTAGGCTGTTGTGGAACACAGGCTGCCGGACCACCTGTCCCCAGCCAGCTGCCGGACTGAGGGTGGTCTGCTCTGGCAGCCGGGGCCCAGAAGTTCTCTGCACCAGAGCCCCCTGCAAGCAGGCACTGGGGTTCACGGCCATCCTTGCAGACTGCTCCTCCTGGGCGGTTTGACCCGAATCAAGTGCAGGAGTGGCAGGGGAGGCGGAGCAGAGGGGCCCTCACGGACACCCCCATTTCCCCTTCACCCCAAGCCCCAGCCTTCCAATGAAGGTGCAGACACGCTGCGTGCAGGCAGTCGGGCCGCAGGTCCCTTCCCAGACTTCTCCGCCCCAAGCGTCCCTGAATTGCGGAAGCCCCTTGCTTCCCACCCCACTGGCCATCCCTCCCCGTCAGACTGACTTCCCGTCCTAAACGGTTTTCCGATCACACACTTCCCCGCCATCTCCCACGGCCACCACCTAACACTGCGGCCGGTTCCCTCTCCTCTGCTTCCCCATGCGGATGCCAGGGGCTCGGGGCATTTTATAACTCCAGCCCGATTACGACCCTGGCCCAACCTGTAATAGTTTCCTCGGATTGTGGGATCAAAAGAAGCTGCCTCCACGGCCCTGACAACCTTCCGGCCACCTGCCCGCCCTCCGTTCCAGCCCCAGGGCCATCGCTTAGTCCTCAGGTCCCAGGTCCCACACGTGCTCACCTCCCCCAGCCTTGGCAGGTCCCTGTCTGCAGAGCACCGTCCCTGACCTGTGCACACCCTGCCCGGGCCTCCGTCCTTGTCATTCTGGGGCATGCTGCCGTGTTTACCAGGGACCAAACCGACTACTGCCGGCTGCCCCACAAGACCGGGCAGGGTACGTCTGTCGTCCCTTCTACTTTCCGAGCAGGGACTGGACGGACATTTCTGTTGAAGAAACCTCTCGGCCCTGGCCGGTTGGTTCAGTGGTAGAGCGTCGGCCTGGCGTGCAGAAGTCCCGGGTTCGATTCCCAGCCAGGGCACACAGGAGAAGCACCCATCTGCCTCTCCACCCTCCCCTTCTCCTTCCTCTCTGTCTCTCTCTTCCCCTCCCGCAGCGAGGCTCCATTGGAGTAAGGATGGCCCGGGCGCTGGGGATGGCTCCTTGGCCTCTGCCCCAGGCGCTAGAGTGGCTCTGGTCACAACAGAGCAACACCCTGGAGGGGCAGAGCATCGCCCCCTGGTGGGCATGCCGGGTGGATCCCGGTCGGGCGCATGCGGGAGTCTGTCTGAC
Source organism: Saccopteryx leptura (assembly GCF_036850995.1). Taxonomy (NCBI): domain Eukaryota; kingdom Metazoa; phylum Chordata; class Mammalia; order Chiroptera; family Emballonuridae; genus Saccopteryx; species Saccopteryx leptura. The sequence goes on from NC_089504.1 coordinate 5,419,022, forward strand.
TGTCTCTCCCCGTTTCCAGCTTCAGAAAAACACACACACACACACACACACACACACACACACACACACACACACACAAGAAACCTCTCTGTCTCCCCTGGTTCCACTGCCCGCCTTGCATACCCGGTACCCGGTGGCCACCAGTGAGACCAGCCTAAAAATGTCAACAGCTCATTCCTGAGGAGGGAAGACGCTCAAATAGATGAACAACAACACGCAGCGAGCGACGCTGGAGTAGACCGTGGACCAGGACCAGGACCAGGACCAGGACCAGGACCAGGACCAGGGACCCGACAGCAGGAGCAAGGGCCGGGTCCTGGTAACGCTTCTGAGCTGTTGGCCGTGGGGCTTTGGAGCAGCCTGAGCTGCTCGTCCTGCGCTGGGGTGCCTCGAAGCCTCATTTAAAAATGTTTGGGTCCCTGTGAACCCCTACTGTACCCCAGTTTACCAGGAGATCAGGGCAGGAGTGGAGTTGATGGGATTCCCTGCTTATAAAACCAGGAGTGCTGATAGAGAAAGGAAAGCCTGGAAAATTTCAGTCCTGAGCCTGCGCGCGGTCACCATCAACTGGCTTTACACGCACGACGCAAGGAGCGTCAGTCTGGCTGGGATTTGAGCGCGCTACGGTAGACGGGTAGACGGGAACACTGAGCAGGGCTGCGCGCGGTGTAAGTGCCACTTTGTGGCATGAATAAAGGTAACTGTAGGTAGGTAGGTAGGTAGGAAGGAAGGAAAGAAGGGAGAGAGGGAGGGAGGGAGGAAGGGTGGGAGGGAGGAAGGGAGGAAAGAAGAAAAAATGGAAGGAAGGAATGGAGGGAGGGAAGGGGGAGGGAGAGAGGGAGGGAGGGAGGGAAGGAGGGAAGAAGGAAGAAAGGAAAGAAAAAGGGAAGGAAGAAAGGAAGGAAAAAAGGAAGGAAGGAAGAAAGGAAGGAAAGGGAAGGAAGGAAGGAAGGAAAGAAGGAAGGAAGGAAGGAAGGAAGGAGGGAGGGAGGGAGGAAAGGAAGAAGGAAGGAAGGAAGGAGGGAGGGAGGGAGGGAGGGAGGAAAGGAAGAAGGAAGGAAGGAAGGAAGGAAGGAAGGAAGGAAGGAAGGAAGGAAAGGGAAGGAGGGAGGAAGGGAGAGAGAAAGGAAGAGGGAAGGGATTTCAAGGTAGAGAACAGCAGGTGCAAAGGCCCAGTGTGTCCCGAGCACGGAGGTGGGAACAGCTGATGCAGGAGAAGCTGCAGGAGTCGGTCCGGGAGGCGGGAAGCAGCCAGGAAGTCCTCGAATGCCAGGCCCAGGAACCCTCTCCCTCTCTGCAAGGCACCAGAAGTAGCTTCTTCGCTCTCCACCCACGTGGGGTGACACCCACATGGCAGCCACCTTCTGTGCCAGCATCAGGGTCCTGGGGTCCCGGTCCCTGCTGCCCCGCCTTCCACCTACCTGCCGCCCACAGAGAAGTCAGACACAGCATAATAGTAGGACTGCAGCACCTTGGGGTCCTTGAAGATGTCGTCCCCAAACGTGTTGAGCCGGTCCAGCGAGATGAGGAGCTCAGTGCTGGTGACCCACTCCTGGCGGTCGGAGGGGAGCAGAGGGAAGGGGAAGAGCTGCTGTCAGCAGGTTCCTGAGTACTTGCTCCCATCCCACTCTGCTGAGAGGCCCAGCTGGCCGCCCTAGGGGGTCTCCTGGGACACAGGGACCGGCCAAGCTCAGACAGATTCCAAGAACACTGCAGAAATCAGGAGCCTATGGGTTGGGGGTATGACCCCAACCTGGGTGCCAGGCCACTTAGTGGCTGTGCAACTTTGGGGAAGTTGCTCAATGTCCTGGAGTATCCCTGTCCCCACCTGTGAAATGGGACAAGGAACAGGGCCGGGCCCACGAGGGCGTTTGGAGGGTGGCTGATGGCGGCAGCAAGGCGTGGGGTCTGGCACGTGCTCGGTATGTGGCGACCCTGTTGTGTGGGGCCCCCTGACTTCTCCCAGTGGCTCCTGCACCCCCATTCTAGAGGTCAGCAGGGGGAGCCCACAACCCTGCTCAGCTGGGCTTGGCATGGGGCAGGCCCTAGGTTTATGGGCATTTCACGTGGCAAAGATCAGATGCGCACAGACAGGTCACCTGTCCCAGGTGATGTCGGTCCCACCAGAACATACACCCCCACAAGAGCAGGGACTTGGGGACCCTCTGCACACCGCATCTCCGGCCCCTGGGCTCTGCCCGAATGCAGCAGGTGCTCGGTAAAGACCTGCTGGTCACCGAATGAGCAGCTTCCCCCGGAGAAGTCGGCAGGGAGAGAGGGGAGAGAACCCACGTGCAGGTTAACATTTGCATCGGCCTGCTGTTTGTTATAATAATCAGGCCACTCCGGCCGAATTTTAATTAGCGTTTTAGCGCCGCCCAGGAGCTCCTGGTTCAGCAATCAGGCCCGCCAGGACAGAACACGAACTCCTTCCCGGCAGAGTCTGTCTTTCCGCCCCGGCATGACTCGGGGCCTTGGGCCTCTGGCTGCTCCCCCGCTCAGAGACCCTCGGGCCTCTGCCCAAGCATGCGTCAGCCGGGGAGGCGGGGCCCAGCACCAGAAACCCTCAGCGGGAGCCTCAGCTGAGTTTTAGGTGTCCCCCACCCCCACCATCTCTCCCACGTGACTTCTCTAGTGTCAGTGGTGCCTTCAGGGATCTGGTTAAAAAGGGCCTTCTGGCCCTGGCTGGTTGGCTCAGTGGTAGAGCGTCAGCCTGGCATGCAGAAGTCCCAGGTTCGATTCCCGGCCAGGGCACACAGGAGAAGCGCCCATCTGCTTCTCCACCCTTCCCCCTCTCCTTCCTCTCTGTCTCTCTCTTCCCCTCCTGCAGCCGAGGCTCCACTGGAGCAAAGATGGCCCGGGCGCTGGGGATGGCTCCTTGGCCTCTGCCCCAGGCGCTAGAGTGGCTCTGGTTGCGGCAGAGCGATGCCCCGGAGGGGCAGAGCATCACCCCCTGGTGGGCAGAGCGTCGCCCCTGGTGGGCGTGCCGGGTGGATCCCGGTCGGGCGCATGCGGGAGTCTGTCTGACTGTCTCTCCCCGTTTCCAGCTTCAGAAAAATAGAAAATAAATAAATAAATAAAGGGCCTTCTGGTTCTGAGATCCGGGGCGAGGCCCAAGACTCCGCATTTCTCACCAGGGCCCAGGTGCTGCTGATGCTGCTGGTCCCGGAGCCCCCAAGGAGCCAAGGCCCTGGGGGGGGGACACAGCAGCAGAGCCCCCGAGGGCTCTGAGATTCTTTTTTGTCCCCCCCAAAAAAGTGCCAGCGACAGAACTCAGACCCGTCTATGGGAGGAGCAGCGGCTGACACGGGGCGTCTGTGGCTCGGTCCTCACAACCACCCCACGGGCAGGCACTGTTATCACCGCCATTCGACAGATGAGGAGACGGAAGCTCAGGGAGGGTCGGCGTTCCGCTCCGTGTTGCCCAGCTGGGCTCACAGAGAGAGGAAGGAGGCCCTCAGCGGGGGGGGGGGGTTCTGGAAGGAGCACCAGCCAGGAGTCAGGACACCTGGGTTCTGGTCTGGGCCCCCTTCCACCCTGTGAGCCCCTGGAGAATCCCCTCCCCGCTCCAGGCCTGGGTTTCCCCACCCCCAAAGGAAGGAAGGGGTCATCAAGAGAGGCGGTGCTCGTCCCACGGCTCCAGGGAGCCGCAGGGCTCTGACGCAGGAGGCCTGGAGAGGGACGCTTCTCCCTGCCCGAGGCCCCTCCTTTACTCAGCCCATGCTCAGGTGTCCACAGAAGGGTTAGACACAAAACAAAAGGCTTCTGTTGTTTAAAATCTGAAAACCGTGGGATCTCGTAGGCACCCCTGTGTGCGGCCGCTTTAGATGTTCCCGGAGTCCCGGGCACCCCCCCCCCGCCATGTCCCACCCACAGCCCGGCCCCTCTCTGACCTGCAGCACCGGGCTGTCCTCGAAGTTGTAGGCGCTGGGCCGGCCCTCCAGGGTGGAGAAGGCCACGTTGCCCCCGTTCAGGGGGGAGATGTCACTGAACTCGGAGGTGCAGAAGGCCACCCGCTCGTCCTGGCCGGGGCGCAGGAAGTGGCCCTCGGGCCGGCCGTAGGTCTTCCAGCAGGAGGCGCTGTAGTACTGGTAGGGTTCCCACAGGCCGCCCGCTCTGCTGCGCTTGTAGATGGCGAAGCTCTCGGGGCGGCTGGTGTGGAACTTCAGCCGCACGTAGGTGATCTCGTAAGCTTTCCCTGCAGCGGGAAGACGCGGACACACTTTACAGAAGGGGAGGGAGAGTCCGAGTCCTGGCCCGGGAGGAGCAGCCCCGGCAGCACTGTGCAAACTTTGTGGGGTCGTTGGAGGCTGTCTGGAGCACTGTGCTGGGAGGGCCACCGTCCGTTAGTGATGCCTGTTAAGGGCAACACATAGGACAACACTGACAGGCTTCCCAGTTACTTGTCACCTCCGATCTAGACCGCCTTGCCCCCCCCCCTTGCTCAGGAATATGCACGGTGGCACCCCTGACGGGCAGCCATCTCTCTGCTCAAGTATCTCCAGCAATGAGATGCTGCCACACCCTGAAGAAGACCACTCTACTGTTAGAAAGTTATTTCTTTGACTAAACCCCAACAAAGCCAAACCCTTCCACCTGTGGCTCTGACCTCCTTCCCTCTCAGACCAGTGTCTTCAGCGTCTGGAGACAGCCCCGTTCCAAACCCCCCGATCCTAACTCAGTCCTCCCTGAACCCCTCCTTCCTCCCACATCCATCTAACTTCTCTTCTGATCCAAATTTACCTGCCAACTCCACGGCCTCATCCTCCAACTTGACCCCCCCCCCCCCCCCCCCCCGTTCATGATAATTCAGCTTCTCTGGGCCACTCGACTGAAACGGCTCTTGCAACGCCGTCTCCGCCAAACACCCCCTCGTGGCCACAGCCAGGGGACCCCGCCTTGCCTTCCTTCCCGGGCCGCTGACGAGTCCTGTTGCCTTGGAAGCGTCCTGCCCCAGGAGTATCAGACGATGTAACGATATTTGGTAATAAAAAGGAATGCGGTACAGACGCTCCTCGACTTACGACAGGGTTCCGTCCGGACAAACTCATCGTGGAGTTGAAAATATTGGATGTCAAAAACGCACGTACGACACCTAAGCCACCTAACCGCAGAGTGCAGCCAAACCCACGTCCGTGGGCTCAGAGCACGCACGTCAGTCTACAGCGGGGCTGCGATCTGGAGTTTCATCTCAAGAGTCACCGCCTGCCTCGTCATCTCACCAGAAGCCGGAGGCCCAGCCGGGTGCTCAGCAGACATGGTGCGACGTAAAACCACCCAACACAACATCCCCCCCCCAAAGGCTGGCAACGCAGTACACTGCGGGGGGCCGGCTGTTGGCCCTCGCCGCCCTGCCCGCCGTCACGAGGGTGTCTTGCTGAGTGCGTATGGTCAGCCCAGAGACAAGGGCAAAACTCGCCATTCAAACTAGGGTTTCCACCCAATGTGTATTGCTTTCGCACCCTCGGAGAGCTGGCAAGCCGTCAGTCCAACCGCCAGAGGTCGGGGACTGTCTGTCCGGACACTCGCTACAGCGTGGGCGAGACTCCAGGGTGTGACGATAAACGAGAGAAGTTAATCACCAAAGACAACGCGGTGCAGGTGACTCCACTTAAACGTCCCGAACAGGCAAATCCATAGACAGAAAGTAGATGAGTGGGTGCCAAGGGCTAAGGAACGGGGGTTCCGGGGGCAGGGCGCGGCTGCTAATGGGCACAGGGTTCCTTTGTGGGGGGAGGGGGAGGAAAATGTTCAAAAACTGACTGTGGTGGGCATACAACCCTACATATATACCAAAACCACTGAACTGAGCACTTTGAATGAGTGAATGATATGGTGAACTAATTCTATCTCTGTACTGCTGTTACATATACTGTATTTCCCGTGTATAAGACGCACCTTAATTTTGGGGCCCGAAATTTGAAAAAAAAAAAAGTATTACATAAAGTTATTGAACTCATACAATTCCTCATCACTGTCAAAACTCCCATCCATTAGCTTGTCCTCGTCTGTGTCTGATGACAAATCCGTCTTCAATAATAAATGTAAAAACAAGCACAAAAAAGTGGGAAATGCAAGTAAAGAAACTACAACCACTGTATAAGACGCACCTAGGTTTTAGAAGCCAAACTTTTTGAATAAAGATGTACTTTATACATGGGGAAATACGGTAGGTGAATTATATGGTGAATTAATTCTATCATATAGCTGTTACATAAGGTGACTTAATCATATCTATATAGCTGTTATACACAGGTGAATTATATGGTGAATTAATTGTATCTATACAGCTGTTATATATATTTCCACACACTGGACCTCACATCCATTAGGACGGTTATCATATGTTTTTTAAAAAAGGTAATAACAAGTGTTAGGGAGAATGTGGGAAAATTGGAACCATTTGCACAGTTGGTGGGAATGTAAAATGGTGCATTTGCAAAGAAGAAAGTTTGGTGGTTTCTCAAAAATTTTTAAATAGAATGCCCGCACGATCCAGCAATGCCCCTTGAGGGTCTACACCCAAAAGAACGGGGTGCAGGGCCTGGCAGGGCTATTTGCACACCCACGTGCACAGCAGCGTTGCTCATGTGCACCAGGAGGGGGGAGGGGAAACAACCCCAGCGTCCATCATGGATGATGGACAGACCAAATGTGGTCTGTTCATACCACAGGCTATTTCTTTCTCAGCCTTAGAAGGCAAGGAAACTCTGACCCTGCTGCAACAGGGCGGGGCCCTGAGGACCTGAGGCTGAGTGAAGTCAGCGAGTCGCCAAGGCAAATATGACGTGATCCCATTGCTACGAGGTCCCTGGACGAGTCCAATTCACAGAGACAGAGAGGGGGACTGTGGGCGCCAGGGGCCGGGGGTGGGGGGGTGGGAGTTAGCGTTTCAGGGGCACAGAGATTTGGTTTGGGAAGATAAAAAAGTTCTGTGGATGGATGGTGGTGATGGTGGCACCACAATGTGAATGCCCTTTTTCTCTTTTTTGAAGTGAGAGGAGGGGAGATAGACAGACTTCTGTGCCCCAACCGGGATCCACCAGGCAAACCCCGTCTGGGGCCGATGCTCAAATCAACCGAGCTATTCTCAGTGCCTGAGGCCAATGCTCAGACCAACCGAGCTATCTTCAATGCCTCAGACCGATGCTTGAACCAATTGAGCCCCTGGCTGCAGGACGGGAAGAGAGAGAGAAGGGGGAGCGGGAGGGGAAGAGAAGCAGATGGTCACTTCTCATGTGTACCCTGACCGGGAATCTAACCTGGGATGTCTGCCTGCTGGGCTGACACTCTACCCACTAAGCCAACCAGCCAGCAGTAATGAATGTTCTTAATGGCACTGAATAGGACTCTTAAAAATGGTTAAGATGGGACCCTGGCCGGTTGGCTCAGTGGTAGAGCATCGGCCCGGCGTGTGCAAGTCCTGGGTTTGATTCCCAGCCAGGGCACACAGGAGAAGCGTCCATCTGCTTCTCCCCCCTCCCCCCTCTCCTTCCTCTTTGTCTCTCTCTTCCCCTCCCGCAGCCAAGGCTCCATTGGAGCAAAGTTGGCACGAGAGCTGAGGATGGCTCCATGGCCTCCGCCTCAGGCACTAGAATGGCTCTGGTTGCAGCAGAGCAACACCCCAGATGGGCAGACCATCGCCCCCTGGTGGGTATGCCAGGTGGATCCCGGTCGGGCACATGCAGGAGTCTGTCTCTCTGCCTCCTTGCTTCTTCTCCCTTCAGAAAAATCCAAAAAAAAAAAAAAAAAAAAAAAGCTTAAGATGGTAAATTTTAGGTTACGCGTATTTTACCTCAATGAAAGAAAATTTTGGATATGTATGCATATCTATCTATTTATAGCTGTATGTATTGCTATATATATGTACGGATATCAGCCCTTTGGGAATGTGGTTTGGCAACATGGATCAAGAGCCACAAAAGATCCCTGGCTTTGGGCACAAGAATCCCACTTCTGGGAATCCAAACACGGAAAGGAACCTACAGGCAGGAAAACGCTCATCACGGCGCTTCCTGTCGAGGCAGGCCAGCGAGGAGCGAGGAAACGGCTAGGCGAGGGGAGTGGGAAGACTGAGACAAGACGATTAAACACGGCCCCAAAATCTGACATGATCTCCCCTAACCAAGGACACTTGAGAACAAATGGTTTGTACCTCTCCTCCCTGACCAGAGAATAAATCGCCTCGGTCAGGAAGATAGAGGACAGAGAACCAATTAACGCCATCTGTGGCAGCCGCACCCAAGGACGGATGAAGTCAGGGCAACAAATAACAAAGAGAAACCTGATTAGAGGCAGGCAGACACGAGATAAAAGTAAAACCGTAAAGCGGACCGAAGACTAACAACCCCAAATACCCCTATATGCTCATTCTGATGGGTCAGCATATTACAGATGCACCTGGCAAGCCCGTGCGTGTTCTGCTGGGGCCTCCCCTGAGACTCCGGCCCGCAGGAGGGGGAGGAAAGACCTCGACAGACCCAGGGCAGGCTCGCTCTGGAACATGTTTAAGCTCTAAGGGACCCCAGGAGACTTGCAACCAGGGGAGCAGTGGGGGGAGCAGTGGGCAATGGCGGCTCCTCCCCGGCTGACCCCCTGACCCTGTCTCCAAGGTCCCCTTTTCTCAGACTTCCCAGGGAGCAGACAGCAGCCCTACCTGGGCTCTCTCCTGCGGCCCCTTCTGCCCCAAGCCCTTCCTTCACTGCGCACTGTCCCCAGCTGTGATAAACACACTCTCAAAATCACCCAGACTCGTACAGGGAAACCCTCCCCGCAGGAAGTCCAGAACCCAGCCCGGCCCGGCCCGAGGCAGACCCGCTCTGGGCCCGGTCTCCACCCAGCGACGCTATAAGGAGGAAAATTGAAACCATAAGGGTTCAGTGAATTGTAGGACAGAAATTCAGGGATGACTGAAGCCACTGTAACAGCTGACAACCAGTCCGCTATCCTGGGGGAAAGCTTGAGTCAAAATGTTGTATGAAAACGAAAAAGACAGGAGCCTGACCAGGCGGTGGCGCAGTGGAGAGGGCATCAAACTGGGACGCGAGGACCCAGGTTCGAAACCCTGAGGTCGCTGGCTTGAGCACGGGCTCATCTGGCTTGAGCGTGAGGTCAATGGCTTGATCGTGGAATCATAGACATGATCCCATGCTCTCTGGCTTGAGCCCAAAGGTCACTGGCTTGAGCAAGGGGTCACTCACTCTGCTGTAGCCCCCTGGTCAAGGCACATATGAGAAAGCAATCAGTGAACAACTAAGGTGCAGCAATGAAGAATTAATGTTTCTCATCTCTCCCCCTTCCTACCTGTCTGTCCCTATTTGTCCCTCCTTCTCTCTGTCTCTGTAAAAAAAACAACAAAAAAAACAAAACAAAAACCCCACAAAGACAGAAGACCCACCACCATTCAGAACCATCAAATCATATTTAAAAACCCCTAAATAGGCAAGAAAAGACATCCAACAAAAAAGTGTGACTGTCCTCAGCACAGAGTGATTTCTCCCCGTCCTAACTGTTCTGCATTTTCCCAATTTTCTCTCATGAAGCTTGCTTTCATTTAAAAAAAAAAAAACAGAGAAAACAGTTAAGAAAAAAAAAATTTTTTTTTTTTTTTTTTTAAGCAACCGCCTTGCCACGTTCTGTTTTAAGATGTTTTGCAAAGTTCTTCTGTTGCAGCCAGCTTGGCACTGCAACGCCACGGCCCTCGGGGAGAAAGTGCACGTGGCTCAGGAAGCCAGCGTCCGGGGGCGGCCTGGTGGCCGCTTCGAGCCAGCAGGCGTCGGGCAGGCGGAACCAGGCAGGGACTTGCCCCAGATGTGCGCTCGCTCACGCTCACGAGGGGAGGCTGGAGAGGGTGCTCTGGAGGCACCAGGCTCCTCCGTAAACATCTAACAGCCAGCCGCCTCGCGCGCGGGAGGGGAGCCCGGAGCCACTTAAAAGGTAGCTGGCAGCTAGAAGAGTGAGGGGAGAAAGACAGTCACCGGGATTTCATGCAAACAAGCAACACGGGCGCTGCTGTTCCGCCTCCACGCCAGCCAGGAGGTGAGAGAAGGTGCCGGAACATCACAGAGACCCGGCAGGAACTTCGTGTTACAAGAGTTAATTAGAAGAGCCAAGCATGCAGCTTAATCCTCGCTTTGTGGTAAACCGGTTTCTGCCAGAGGCGACCTGAAGGCTGGGGAAGAACCCTCCCTCCCTGCTCTCTCTCTCCCCTCCCCCCCCCCACACATAAAATCTTCTAAACAGCAACAGAATTAAATTTGCAGTTTCAACCCAGACCCTGGCAAACCCCAGGGGCTGGATGAGGCTTCAGGGTGATGTTGGGATGGGTTATGTTCCCTGCAGGAAAACTAGACCAAAATGTCATCCCCAACTGTCACCTGGGGGCTATGCTACTTGGTAGCACAGGGACCTCGCCTCCCTCTGCCCCACGAGCTGATCCCTCGGCTAGAACGCCGCTCACCCTGACCCTCACCTGCCTGGCTCCCATGTTGACCCTGCTCACCCCCCTGGCTCCCATGTTGACCCTGCTCACCCCCCTGGCTCCCATGTGACCCTGCTCACCCCCCTGGCTCCCATGTGACCCTGCTCACCCCCCTGGCTCCCATGTGACCCTGCTCACCCCCCTGGCTCCCATGTGACCCTGCTCACCCCCCTGGCTCCCATGTGACCCTGCTCACCCCCCTGGCTCCCATGTGACCCTGCTCACCCCCCTGGCTCAGCAGACTGACCCCACGCCCCAGCCTCAGCCCAGTGCTGAATGAATGCCCTTCTCCCGCGTTCCCTGGCTGATGGCTACTCATCCTTGAAGCCGTAGGTCTGGGTGCCTCACGGGGCTCTCCCAGCCAGGCTGGGCTTCCTCGTGCTGCTGTGTAGACACCTGCGCCTCTCTCCCACCAGTCTGTGACCTCTCGGGAGAAGGGCTGTGGAGCTCCGCCCGCAGCACGGTGCCGGGTGCATAGTAGGTGCTCACTAAAGCCCGGCTGGAGGCGTGAAGAAAGACAAGGTGTGCTCTGTGCTTTCGAGGAGTTTATAATCCAATGGGCACGTTGCGACAGGCAGGCCGACACGGTCATGGCTGTGTCTGTGCGTCCTGACCCCCAAACGAGTCTTTTTAACAACAGCCAGCATTTAGTGAGCGCCTACTACATGCCAGGCACCTTGCCGAGTGCTTTACGCGCACTGTGTCTCGAGACAACCCCAGGCAGTCCCATCCTAGCGCGTTTTACTAAGAGGGACCCGCCCAACGTCACGCAGCAAACTGCGGAGCCTCCCCGACTGCCGGCCAGTCGGGCCCCAAGGTCGCGGCCTTGAACCAGGCTCCTCTCCGTTCCGTGGGAGGCGGAGCCCCGACTCAGGGTTCTCTGGGTGCTCAGAGAGAAGGGGCTGTCTGGGAAGGGCGTGCTGGTGCCCAAGAAGGCTGCCACCAAGCCAGCACCTCAAGCACCGAGCCGTGTCCTCTCCTACCAGCTGGGACATAGAGCCCATCAAGAAAGACACCAGTGCAGCCATAAAACCAGGCCGGCCCACATCCGGCACTGGCCAAGCAGAATGAGCTCGGAACAGGGAGGCTTATTTTGGGAAAATGGAAACAAAACAAAACCCTTTAATTGAAGCCATCTGGGGAGCAGTGGACTGGGGGTGGGGGTGGGGATGAGGGTGCGGCTGGAGGGGGGCAGGGCGGGAAGTCGAGCTGGGAGTGTGTGGGTGAGGCTGCCCAGCCCGCTGTGGGCACGGGACAGGGTGAGGGGAGCTGTGCCTGGCCTGCAGGGCTGGCACGCAGGGCCCCCAGCCCTGTCGCCTGCTGCCCACGGCTCCTGTCTTCCTCTCCCACCCTAGTGCTTGGCGATTTAGGTGCCGGGGAACCCCCGTGCCCACAATGCCAGGCACGTGATGTGCACAGTTCATGGTATGAAGTTCATTCACCTTGTTGGGCCCTGGTTACCGCCATCCATCTCTGGAACCCTCGTCATGGTCCCCAGAGGAAACGCTGCCAATTCAACAACTCCCCCCTCCTGTGCCTGTGATCTGGACTCTTCTAGGGAGCTCGTATAAGCAGAATCATGCAGCGTGTGTCCTCCGGTGTCTGGTTTATGTCACCCAGCGTCATGTCCTCCAGGTGCACCCGTGTCCTGGCCGGGGTCAGGGTCTCCTCCTTTTTGAGGCTGAGTAATAGTCGATGGTGTGGACGGACCACCTTTTGCTTCTTCATTCATCAGTGGACACGGGGTGGCTTCCACTCTTTGGCTATTGTGAACGCTGCTGCTCGGAACAGGGGCGCCTTTACTTTTGGACCCTCAGTTTGAGGTCCTGGGTGACATCTGAGGGCTGACATCCAAGAGGATGCTCGAGTCACCCTGTCAGGTGGGAGTCTGGGCGAGACAAGCAGGTGGAGTCCCACGTGTCGTCGACCGATCCCAACAGGCGAAGTCAGGGGCATGCGATGGGAGGGGGCAGAGGGTGGCAGGCTGGCATGGGGGTGACAGGGGGCCGGGGAAGGGGGGTGGGTGAGCGGCTGGAGCCTGGGGGAGCAGGCGCCGGGCAAGGCCAGGCGGATGGCTGGGGCCCTTGTGAATGCCACAGCTTAGGAGTTTGGATGTATCTGGAAAGCTAGGGAGTCATTCGTTCACGCATCCGTCTACTCCCTTGTTCCAGGGAAATGGGGTGCAGTGGTGATGTGCCGGGGTTCGTATCCCAGCTCCACCAGGGCCAGGCTCTGTGGCCTTGGCCAAAATACCTAACCTCCTCCCGATGAACCGCGTGACATGAAGGTAGTGACTCAGTTTCCCAATGTGCACAAAACGCGTAACAGGGTTTAATGAGCAAACGCCTGCAAAGCACTTGAAACAATCCCATGACCAAATGTTAGCTGGCATGGCATTCACCGGCCAGGTGGCATTTATGGGCACCACGGCACAGGGGGCCTGCGCTGGGCACGGGGGTCCAGCTGCAGACACAGGTATCACCCTCTGCAGCTCGGAGCGTGACCGACACACTCAAGCCAAAGCCACAACGCAGCCCAGCCTAGACGGTGGCAGGGAACGGCGAGGGGCTGCAAGAACGCCTCGGTGGGACCTCTGCCCGACCCTGGGGGTCGGGGGACTTCCTGGAGGAGGTCGCCTCTAAGCCGAGTGGGGCGACAGCACAGTCAACAGCTGTGTCACCAGGGCTTGGTACCGGGACAGGCACACAGTAGGTGCTCAGCTGCTCTGTGCACGAATGAGACATGGGGTATCCAGAGGCAGGCAGGGAGAGACACGCTACAGGACAAATGCGACCACACACACAAAGCCCGGGACGAAAGAGAGACCGTCATGGCTCGTTGCCAGCCTGCTGAATGACGGGCAGGGGCCTCAGCCGGTTTGCACCGGTTCGGCAGAACCGATACCTCATTTTTTGTTGAGTTCTGCGAACCGGTTGTTAAAATGACACTTGTTGTCAGGGTTCTGTCTAAGGTGGGCGCCCGGGCAGCCACCCAAGGTGGAAATCACACACTTACATTCCTTTTTCTGAACGTTCACCTGCGCAACACTGTATCCTAAGCGCCGGCAGTCATGTTCGCTCTGTCCACAGGTGGAAACAATTTGACAGAACCACGCCTGTAGTATTTATTCATTTCATAAAACTCATTATACCTTTGATGAAATACTACATTTTAATTCCCTCGCATTTGTTACTTCAGTAAACAAACATATAACATCAAGAGAAGAAGTGCCAGACAACCAGGGGGTGACAAGCTGTCACTGGAAATACCTTAAATAACAGTTTTATTGTTTTCTTTGTCAGGTATTATTTAATGTTTTTTCATTAATATTTCAAAACTCTTTCTTATAACATAATCTAGTTTTGTGTACCTCTTTTATTGTTCTTATTTAAGTATTAAATGCATGAAATAATGAACTACCTTTCAGTATATCTTTTCTTATACTTAGGGCGGAGAACCGGTTGTTAAATTATTTGAATCCCACCACCCGTGAGAGGCAGCTGGCTGCAGCCAGAGTGGGCGCTGGGTAGGGGCGATCCGGAGGCTGTCTGCATTCTTCCCGGGCATTGGGACGCCCCCCTCCTGCCACTCCTGGGTCAATCCTGGGCAGCCCAGGAGGGGGAGGCGGCCAGGGCCGGCTGCGCCCCCCCGGGGATACAGGGGGCTGCTCTGTGGCTGGAGGCTAACCAGGGCCGCTGCCTTGACCCCCGGACCTGCCTGGAGCCCAGCATTCCAGCCAGAACCCCCAGGGAGCAGGAAGGAGGACTTGGCCCCGGAGCGCTGGCCCCGGCCAACGCAAATAGGGCCGCCCACTGCACAGGAAGATGCTGCGAAGCCCGAGTTCAGGGGACCCAGCTGGCTTCGGTCTCCTTGGGGCCGGCGGGTCCTCCAGCCGTCGCCCGAGCAGTGTCCCACTGTCTCCTCACCCCGCCCTCCCCAACTGCTGGGCTGTGCGGGTCTAAGAACACAGCGCGCAGCCTCCTGGGTTCCCCCTGCTGCCCCCCTGGCCTGAAATGCCCTTCGTTCTTGTCACCTCCTGCCAGCCTCCGGATCTCAGCGAGGCCCCTTTCCCCTGTGTGTGCTGCTAGAGCGCAAGTCCCTGGTCACATCGTTCCGGGGCCCAGCCACCCCGCAGCCACGGGAGGTGACCCGGTCGATGCACGGTGAAGCCAGCCTGCACACGCACAGTGGGCGCTGCCCTGGGAACCCCTCCCCAGCTCCCTCCCGCAACACCCCCTTCTCTTGGGGGCTCAGAACTCATCTGCTCAGAGATGAGAAACTCAAGGGTCTTTCTGTCACCCCAGGAGGTTCTCAGGAATCCAAGAAAGTGGACAAAAAGATCCCCCCAACCCTGGCCAAACACCAAGCTCGGAACCTCCTCGCCTGGATCTGCCCGGGACAGCATCACTCCCAGGGGCAGGGCAGGTGGGGGAGGGGCGGGGTCTGCATTTATGGCTGTGTGACCCCAGCAACTGATTTCATCCTCAGAGCCTCAGTTTCCCTGTCTATAAAAGAACGAATCGTGCTGGGTTGGGGGTGCCAGCTCAGTGGGGTTCTCAGCACGTGGTGAGAGCCCCCCGCTCTATGTCTGTGACCCGTGATAATCACCCACCTCCCCCATCCACACCCGGACCCGCCCCAGGTCCCAGGCCGCCTCTGCCCTGGCCCGCAGTGACCGGCTAGCCGCCAGACCCCGCTGCCGCCTTTCAGCGCAGACAGGAAGGCGGGCTCAGCAGCTCGGGATCCGGAACAGATGGCTGGAGCTCGCAGGGGGCTCTGGGAAAGCAGCGACCTCCACCAGGGGGCTGACCCACTGCCTCTCTCTCCCCCGCAGCTCCCCCACTCCCCCAAGGAGACCCGGAGGCTGGCGGCCACCCACACTCCCCTCCCAGGAACAGAGCCGTGGAGGAGAGGGGGACGGAGCCAGCAGAGGTGGCCTGAGGACTGGGGGGGGGGGGGAGGCTCCTCAGCCCTCCTCCCCTGTCCACAGGGCCTCCAGTGGGAATATGGTGACAACCCCAGACGTCTTCTTCCCCCATATTACGCAATCCATGGCTTTAGTGTGGAACAAAGTCCCATGGAACAAAAAAGTGGGTCAACTTGGCGAGTATTTCTTAATCCCTTTGGAGAGCCCCCCCCCCCCAGGGAATCTCAGCCCCGAGCTGCTGTCAGCAGTGACACTGGTCACACACAAGGACTGTCACAGCTCCGGTGAGCATTTGGCTGACCTGAGCTCATGGAACCTGCAAACCGTCCGGGAGGTGGCCGCTCTAATCCCCACTTCCCAGGGGGGAAGCTGAGGCAGGAGAGGGAGGGCGTTTGCCCACCGAGTGGCTGTGCAGGGCTGAGTCAAAGCCCCGTTGTGTCTCCCAGATCCCCGAGCTGGGCCCAGAAACACAGGACGGAGGAGGCAACATTGTCATTCATTCATTCATTCATTCATTCA
Source organism: Saccopteryx leptura (assembly GCF_036850995.1). Taxonomy (NCBI): domain Eukaryota; kingdom Metazoa; phylum Chordata; class Mammalia; order Chiroptera; family Emballonuridae; genus Saccopteryx; species Saccopteryx leptura. The sequence goes on from NC_089504.1 coordinate 5,434,948, forward strand.
TTCATTTCTTCGTTCACTGGACAAACGCTTGTGGAGCCCTCCTATATGCTCCGTGCGGTACACACAGTCAAAGAGCACTGGTGCAGAGTGAGCTACACCTGTGTGCGTGCGTGTGTGTGTGTGTGTGTGTGTGTGTGTGTGTGTGAGGTCTTGGCTCAGTGAGATACACCTGTGTGTGTGTGTGTGTGTGTGTGTGTGTGTAAGGTCTTGGCTCAGTGAGATACACCTGTGTGTGTGTGTGTGTGTGTGTGTAAGGTCTTGGCTCAGTGAGATACACCTGTGTGTGTGTGTGTGTGTGTGTGTGAGGTCTTGGCTCAGTGAGATACACCCGTGTGTGTGTGTGTGTGTGTGTGTGTGTGTGAGGTCTTGGCTCAGTGAGATACACCTGTGTGTGTGTGTGTGTGTGTGTGTGTGAGGTCTTGGCTCAGTGAGATACACCAGTGTGTGTGTGTGTGTGTGTGAGGTCTTGGCTCAGTGAGATACACCTGTGTGTGTGTGTGTGTGTGTGTGAGGTCTTGGCTCAGTGAGATACACCTGTGTGTGTGTGTGTGTGTGTGTGTGTGAGGTCTTGGCTCAGTGAGATACACCTGTGTGTGTGTGTGTGTGTGTGTGTGAGGTCTTGGCTCAGTGAGATACACCAGTGTGTGTGTGTGTGTGTGTGTGTGTGTGTGAGAGAGAGAGGTCTTGGCTCAGTGAGATACACCCGTGTGTGTGTGTGTGTGCGTGTGTGCGCGCGCGCGTGTGTATAAGGTCTTGGCTCAGTGAGATACACCAGTGTGTGTGTGTGTGTGTGTGTGTGTGTAAGGTCTTGGCTCAGTGAGATACACCCATGTGTGTGTGTGTGTGTGTGTGTGTGTGAGGTCTTGGCTCAGTGAGATACACCCGTGTGTGTGTGTGTGTGTGAGGTCTTGGCTCAGTGAGATACACCAGTGTGTGTGTGTGTGTGTGTGTGTAAGGTCTTGGCTCAGTGAGATACACCCGTGTGTGTGTGTGTGTGTAAGGTCTTGGCTCAGTGAGATACACCCGTGTGTGTGTGTGTGTGTGTGTGTGTGTGTGAGGTCTTGGCTCAGTGAGATACACCCGTGTGTGTGTGTGTGTGTGTGTGTGTGTGTGTGAGGTCTTGGCTCAGTGAGATACACCCGTGTGTGTGTGTGTGTGTGTGTGTGTGAGGTCTTGGCTCAGTGAGATACCCCAGTGTGTGTGCGTGTGTGTGTGTGTGTGTGTGTGTGTGTGTGTGAGGTCTTGGCTCAGTGAGATACCCCAGTGTGTGTGTGTGTGTGTGTGTGTGTGTGTGTAAGGTCTTGGCCCGGTGCGGGTCTCACACTCAGGCTCCCTGGTTACGAAGGATGGAACCCACCCGCTGCTCAGTGCTCTAGGCCGAGTTCAAGGACACTGAAGCACAAGGCTGGGCACACAGCCCGTGCTGGGGAATGGGCCCTGCCCCAGATCCACGCCCTTCCCCGCCCCTCCCACCTTGGTGCCTGGGCCGAGCCTTCTGCCTGTCCCCGGATTCCACCGACACATGTAACCAATCAGCCAGACCCGCGCCCTCTGTCATGGGACAGCAGTCTCCTCCGCAGCCCCCACCCTGTCCCAGAGTCTTTCCCCTGTGGCCTTGGGGTCCTGCCAGCCCTGTCCAGCCAGCCCCCCCAGCCTTCCTCACCCACTGGTTTCCTGTCGCCTGCCTGGGTAGAGACGACACCCCATGGAGAAGTCCCACATCGAGGTCCAGACAGGCCAAGCAAAGGGGACAAGGCTTAGGAGTGGCAACCAGCACCCACATGCTCTGCTGAGGGGCTTAGGGCCCCCGCCCCACTTGAATGTCACTTCCCACCTTCCCCAAGGCACTCCAGGGCTAGGGAGAGCCCACATCATTGATGGAACTCATGTCAAGGACTTTTTGCTCTGACCTTGGATACGTGGCACACACATGTTCCCATCCAGACTGCCTTTTAGCAGCTGCGTGCCATTGGGCAAAACACCTAACCTCTCTGAGCTTCAGTGTTCTCATCTGAAAAATGGGGATGCAGTTCCATAATCCCTTCTCCAAACTGCTTGGTTCTAGATGTGTTTTGCATGCCAGACTTTTCAGAATTTAGAGAGGTGACCCAGCCCTTCACACCGTGGACTGTGTTCAGCCCCCAGCTGGGTTTGGGGGCCACAGGCTGCACTCAAATGAGATCTCAGCAGCAAAATGTATGAATATTCACCCTAAGTAGAATAAACAAGGCTTATAGACAGCCTTGGGTCACATTTAGCAGCCAAAATAGGTTTTTATAAAAATACTTTGAGGGTGGGGGGAGGGAGATATATTTGGTGGGACACTTGAATCTATGTAAGCACAATAAATGAAAATCAATAAAAAATTTAAAAAACACACACTTTTGAGTTTTCAAAGCTTAGGGAGATTTTGGACCCCAGGTAAGGGAGTGCAGACCGGTGGAAACATCCCCTCCCTGAAAAGGTTGTGGAGGCTACAACAGGTCAAACGCTTAGCTCAGTGCCGGGACATCCGGGGGCTTCAGCAGGACTTGGATTGGGCTGGACTTGGAGTCCAGTCCCACAATGCAGGAGAATCCAGGAACAAAGGACTGGGTCCGAACTCCGGATTCTGATCCTGGGGATCTAAGACCCCTGCACCTTGGCATGGGGTGGGGTGGAGGGGGGCACAGGCAGAGCAGAGAGACCACCCTATCCAGTCCAGCTACCCAACAGCAGCGTGAAGCATGCGCCTGCTCAGAGGGCTAAACCTTCCCCTGACGAATACCTGGGCTCCCACACCAGAACACCCCCAGGGACTGCACCCAGGCTCAGGGGTTCAATGAGGCACAGAGGTGGGTCTATGACCCAAGATTGGGCTCCTGCCTTAGAGGGCAGACCCGGGCGTGAGAGGTCACCTCCCCAGCTTCCCCATAGCAACCATTACAGAGCATGGTGTTTGCACCCAGGTCCACGGCTCTGTAAAGGGCTCCCAGGAGGCTTCCCGCCCCTGCAGCCCCAGGTGGCGCGCATCAGTCTATCCTTCCAGCTACTGGCGCCCAGGGCCCATTCCGAAGCCCCCACATCTGGGTTCTGCAGCCAGCCCAGGGCGCGCAGCACTAGCAGCGGCGGCCTCTGGCGTCTGGCCCGCGATGGGGTGGGGACAGAGGGTGAGATGGCGGAGGTGCCTCCAGCCCCACTCACCCAGGCGGAGAGTGATGTTGACCGAGGTGGGGTACTGCACGCCGAAGGCCATGGTGGGGCTCTGCCACCAGGTACTGTCGTCCTGGCTGTGGAAGTCGGTGAGGTAGGAGGCGTTGTGGTGGCGCAGGGGGTCCGCGGCGTCGCAGCGCTGGCACTGCGGCCCGGCGCCGCCTGGCGCGCCCACGTGCGGGCAGAAGTCCTCGGGCGGGCGGCCGCACGTGTGCGAGGCCTGGGCCAGGCGCCCGAACGCCGCGTTCTCGAACACCGGCAGGCAGCGCTGCGCGCGCCCCGCGCCGTCGTAACACGCGCCCATGCCCGCGCTGGCCGCCCGCGGTGCCAGCAGCGCCAGGCCCAGCAGCAGCGCGGCCGCCGCCATGGTCAAGGGCCTCGACGCCCTGCGCTCCGGGCCGTGCGTGCCCGGCTCTCCAACCCGACTCGGCTCTGGTGCGCGCGGATCCCGCGGGGCGCCAGAGACCGCCTCCCCCGGCGGGCGGGACCCAGGCCGGGTTGGGAGGGACGGCGGGAGGGACCGACGGCGGACAGCACACCCAGCGCCCGGCCGCTCCGTCCCTTGGCGCTGACCCCACCTGGCGGACGCGCCCGGGAATGCCCGTTTTGGGAGCAGCGCGAGCTGCCTCGCTCGGGCTCTGCTCGGGGTCCCTAGCCTGAGCCTCCGCGCCCCGTCTGCAAAACGGGGTTGCTCATCATGCAGCTTCATTTCCGCTGTTGTGAGGCTTCAACGGCTGCTCCTTAAAGGGAAGCCGCTCACCTGGCCCCTTTCAGTCCCGAGATAAAAGGGGACATCAGGGTCTTCCCCTGGCACGCCTCTTTCTAGCAGTAACGTGGATGGTTCCTCACGTTTCTACTGCTCCATTAACTCTGAAAAGTGCTTCTGCTGTTCGACTCTCTCCGCAATCAAAGCAAAGAGATTCTAACCTGATATTTGTGACTGACAGTTCCCGACCCCATCCCAGATACCATTGAGAGGCCTTCCCTGCCCCCTCCCCAGAAGAGGCCTCTTTTTTTTCTCATCTATTAAAGTTAGAAAATCAAAGGAGAAAAGCCATATGTTCTTATCAAGATATGCCAGAAAAAACACAAGATAAAATTTAGCATCGATTTCAACGAGCAGGCTGAGAGGATGTAACAGAAGGCGGTGCATGGGAGTATTGGGGTGCAGGGAAGCTAGGGTGGCTAGTTCAGCCTGGAGGGTGCTTCCCAGAGGAGTAAACTGAGTCATAAAGGCTGTGGAGGGGAAAGGGTGCCTCTGGCAGGAGGCACAGCGTGCAGAAGTCCAGAGGTGTGAATAGGTAGGCAGGTCTGTTGTGTGTTTGCAGCTCTGGGTGGGGAGCTGGTCCTGGGGGTGAGGCGGGGGACCAGCTAGCTCGTCCTAGAGAGGGGTCTGCGGGAGCTGAGGGCTGTAAGTCTGTGGTGGGGCAGGGACCTCATGTGCTTCACCCGGGTGTCCCCAGGGCCTGCACTGAGTGTGTCTCGGGATATCTGGGGAAAAGTAGGAACCAGCACGTGGCTGGCAAAGGCTGATTCTACAGGGGCTGGGCGGGAGATGATGGCTCCTCCAAGAGGCGCCAGCTGGGTGCTGGCTGAACTTGCCCAGCTCCTGGCAGGTACCCGCGAGGGGGCCATCCTGCCCCTGCTGGCCGCCTTAGTCCGGAGCTGCAGGAGGTCTCCTTCCAGGTCCCCCTGAGCTTCCTGCATTTCCAGTTTCTCCTCCCAGCGCTCCCCGTCCAGCTGTAAATGTTCACCCAGATTCTACCACCAGGTGGCGACATTGGCCGCGTTACGAGACTGGCCCTTCTGCCCCCTGGCGGCCAACGAAACCTTGGCCATCCCTGCATAGCCGATGGACCTGAGACCAGAACTCACTGGGTCCAGGGCACTGGTTGTACAAATGGGGAAACTGAGGCCCAAAGAGGGAAAGTGGTTTGCTAATGAAACATCCACAGCAAGACGTGGCCCGGTCTTTCTCATCCTTGAGGTCAGCTAGGTGGCCCCTAGGCATGGGCGTGTCTGGCACCCATAGAGTCTCAGGATAACTCCCAAAATCTGCGTGACAAAGGACAGTAAACAGTCTGTAACTGCAGGAAAGGGGCTCAGAATAAGCCAGGAGAACTGGAAGTCACCATTTGGGACAGTGGCCAATAATATGCACATGACCAGCTCTCCATTGAGAGAAGGCTCTGAGTGTCACTGCCCAGCAGGACCCACCACGACCCCAGCCAAAGCATGTACGCCTTGGGGCCAGGAGCCCCCTCTGCACACGTAGGACCTGAAACCCATGGCCTCGGTTTCCCTGTAATGATGAACCCAACCCCACAATCTGCCCCCTGTCCTAACCCGTTATCCTAATGGTGGCAGGGAGCTCGGGAAGGCTCTGGAGCAGCAGAGTCCTGTCAGTTTCCTTTGGGAAGATGGCTGGGGTGTAATCCAGGGGACCAGCATGGAGGCGGTGTGAGAGAAGGGGGCTGGTGTCTTTGTGTGGCTGATGGGGGGATGTGCCTACCCTGGGGACTGGGGGTTCCCGGCAGAGGCTTGGCCCCTGGCTTGGGGCTGCCGACCGAGGTGCCCATCACCTTCCTTCCAGTCCACCTACCACGGGTTAAAACCCAGGAGAGGAAAGCAAGGAGAAAAACCCTGTTCTGATTTGCTTAGTGAACATTAATTAAGAAGACAGAAGATAGTGGATTTTTTTCAAGCCAGAGATGAAAGGCCTGTTAATTAAATCTGGGGAGAGTGGGCCAGGGCCCCGCTGATCCCGCCTGACAGCTCCACGGCCTCTTTGGAGCCCTAGGATGGGGGCACCAGCACAAGGGGAGAGGAGCTCCCGCCCCGGGCCTTGGCGTCCTGCCCTGGAGGACTGGGCAGGAGAGTCAGCTGGCCGGGACTCACTGTGGCACCCTGCGGGCCCTGCCCTTCTGGGATGCCTCCTCTTCCCCATCCGGACAGCCGAAGCGCTGGTCCAGGTGGTTTCTCACGATGCCTGCCTGGCTCCAAGGCGCTGTAAGTTCGCACGCCTGGGCCTCAGTCTTCCCTTCTGTCACGCACTCGGAAGACAGGCAGGCAGAGCAGGAAGTCAGCACGGGGGGCCTTCCGAGGCTGTGTGGGGAACCGTGGGAGAGGGAGTGTACCGACTGGCTCCGCGTGGCCCCCAGGACTCTGCTGCCAGGCCCAAGCCCTTCTGTCTGCGTTGTGATGGCCTTGTGAGGCATCCTGAACCTCTGAGCAAGGACCACCTGGTCATCACAGAGACTTCCTGGGGGCCAGGCCTGGGCTGAGCTCACCACTTGCATGAGTAAGCGCAGACAGGGAAACTGAGGCTCAGCCAGAGGCAGGCTCTTGCTCGAGACCACCCTGTGAGTTAGCAACAGAGCCAGGATTCACACCACAGTTTGCCGGGCCCCGCAGCCTCTGTCCCCGCCACTCCCATCTCCTCCCTGCCTTCCCTCAGAGAGCGCCCGCTCTGGGCCTGCCCGGTGCCGGGCACCGGGGTTGGCATGCTGCAGGCGGCGTGCCCACCACAACCTCACAGGGCTCCTCAGAGAATTAGGGAGACAGTGACCCAGGCAACAAAATGATGAATTAGGCAGTGACAGGTCATCATCAGAGCCACACCGGAAACAGACGAGTCTGGGCAATCAGGGGAGGCTTCCCAGCGAAGGTGACAGCACAGCGGAGACCTGTGTGACGGGATGGGAGCTGACAGGGGGCTCCTCGGCTGTCTCCTTCACGGCGCGGCTTCTCCCTGGAGTTAACAAGTTCAGACAGGACAAGGGACAAGCCTGGCCTCAGGGCCTGCCACCACTCAGTCCAGCAGCTGAGTGGATGAGTCAGTCTCGGCAGCCTCGACACTGAGGGGCCCAGATAGGCAAAGAACGCCCCCATTTTGGGTGGTGTCAGGGCCAGAGGCCGGGCTGCAGAGGAGGTTAACAGTGGCTGTCCATCGTTCACTCATTCATTGGACAAACATTGACCGAGTCCGTTTGATAGGCCCTGGGCTGGACACAGAGGAGAGGATGATGAACAATGGTGACACCAGCCCTGCCCCTGGGGGCCCGGGTGATAAACTGGCAATTACAACCCAGGGTGAGCAGAGTGAGTAAGCCCCAGGGCTGGGAGAGTGAGGGGGGAGGGTCCGGCTCTGGGCCCAGCCTCCGGCTCCTGCTCAGCCCCTCCCACTTCCTCTGGATACCCAGGGCTCAGGGCAGCAACCCTCAGGCCTGGCGCCCCCCAAGGAAACGCCATGGCCAGGTCCGCCCAGACGTGGCCCTGCCATGCCCAGACACTGCCCACACACAGCCCGAGTGCCCCCACGTGCTGCCCACAGAGGGGGCCAGCCAGGGATGCCAGGGCAGTGGAAGCTGTCCTGTGAGAAGAATGAACAGTGCGGCTGCCCCCACCCAGTGCAGCTGCCCCCTACCCTGGATTAGGGGCCCCTTGAAGGCAGGCAGGGGGGTCAGACTCATCCCCTGGCAGGCGGGAGAGGGGGGGGGTCCACAAAACGCCTGCTAAATGAATAAAGGATGATGAGTGAATAATAAATGCGTGGTGATTGAATAAATAATAAATTTTAAAATGAGCGAATCTGATTAAATGCAAATGAAGGAATGACGATGAATGGAATAAGAAATGGAGAGTATGAATGAATGATCGTGAAGGAATGCTTGGAGCGAGGGCCCCTCCGGCCCGGGGTTCTCCTCAAACAGCCTCTGCCCCCAGCTCTGCGCCCCCACTCTCCCAGTGGGAGGCCCCACCTGACCGCTCCCCTCTCCGTTTTCCTGACCACACCTACTACCCTCTCCCCTTGGCCACTTGGATCCAGCCACACCGACCTCCTTCTCCAACACAGCCAAGTGTGTTCTCACCTCAGGACTTTTGCACATGCCGTTCCTTATGCCTGGAGCGCTGTTCCCACCGATGTGGGCATCCCTCACTGCCCCGGTGTCCCTGAACAGAGAGGCTCTCCTGGACCCTCCTCCCCACCCTCCCCGCCTTCCTACCCCTGAGCCCAGCCCAGTTGTTTCCGCCCCAACCTTTGCCACACCTGATTCCGCACATTTGTGCTTGCTTGTTCGTCTGTGGTCTGTCTCCCCCGCCAGACTGTGTGAGCTCCCTGGGAATGGGGGCTGGCTTGGCCTCATTTACTGCTGCGCTGCCCGCCCTGCCTGAGTGGGCAGCAGAGACACTCGTGGGGGGAATAAATGGAGATGCATTACCCACGGGACACAAAGCAGCGGAGCAGGGCACAGAGACACCTGGCAGAGTGACCGGCTGGACGCCGACATTGGTCCGCCCCAGCGGGTCCCCCTGCAGGGAAGCTGTCTTTAAACAGTAATTTCGTTTCTGAGGTCTTTCTGCTGAGGACAAGGAAACAACAATTATAAGTCAGCAGCAGAGCCCGACAAGGGAGGGGGAGGCTCAGGAAAGTGACAACTTCTGCACTCCAGCTGCCCTGGGATTTTCTTTTTTTAATTTATTGCTTTTAGAGAGAGAGAGAGAGAGGAACATCGATGTGCCCTGACTGGGGATCGAACCAGCAACCTCAGCACTTTGGGATGAAGCTCTAACCAACTGAGCTCTCTGGCCAGGGCTGCCCTGGGGGTTCTTAATCTGGACCCCCAAGCTTAAGTTAGAGCCCCGTCTGTCCCTGGGGTCTGGCAGGGCCCTACAGGGGGTTCCATTGCCCTTGGATAATGGCGGCTGCTTGGACCTTCACTCAAGACCCCAGAACCCCTGCCTCATAGCCAGCCTCCTCCAGACCCTCAGACAGGCTAGGCCCCCTCCTACCTACCCCAGGACCTTTGCTCCTGACAGTCCTTCTGCCTGACATGTTCTTCTTACCAGACTGACACCTGTTCTTCCTCTAGACCTCAGGATAATGTCCCTTCCTCAGGAAGCCCTCCCTGATGCCCTGTCCCCTGACTTCATGGCACTTCCAACCCGTATTAGTCTCAGGTCCTTCTATCCCACTAGACTGTCAGTCCCAAAGGACAAGAGTCCTGTGGCTTCCTGCTCTGTCCCTGACAGCCACCCAGGCAGGGACAGAGCGCTCGGTGCTCCATAAACAGCGAAGTGGCTGAGTGGCTGTGTGAGAGCAGGTGGGAGGGAGGAGTCTGGCAGCGAGACTCAGGGTCCTGTGGGCTCTTCTCCCGGTGCTGGCTCTTTCACGGGGTGAGGGGTGAAGGCCAAGGGCAGGGAGGAGCGGTGAGGGGTGAGGCCCAAGATGCAGACGACCTACAAGTGGGAGTCTGCCTCCCCCTTCATGTGGCTCCAGTTGGAAAACGTGAACTTTACAAATGTCAGGGAAAGGCGGGATTCTCGGCCTGGGACCCCGTGGAGCCCATTAGCATTCCGGTGCCTGAGCGAATGCCTCTCTGCCTAGGCGGCAGGCAGGAAATTTATGCCGCCTGCTGGGGCCCATGCAAGGCCCAGGTAAGAGCGCCTGGAAAATAAAACGGCGGGGGCTGCCAAATCTATGCCTCCCCCAGGAGGGCATGGGGTGCTGTGGGGGCCCCCGGAGGACAGGCAGGTGGATGGAGAGCCCCACAGGTGGACCCCCCTGGGCCGCTCCCCTGGAGGGGTGACCCTCCCCCTCCCCCGCATTGGGACAGGCTCTGTCCCTCCCACCTGACTACAGAATCATCCAGAGGGGAGAGGGCATTAGCCCCCTGGGGAAACTGAGGCTCGGGGAAGCAAAGTCACCCGCCCAGAGTCACGTGGCCGGGAGGAGCCAGGCAGGATCTGAACCCAGTTCTCTCTGATTTTCTTAGCAGCCCCCTTGCCTTGCCTTCCCCCACCTCCCTGTTTCCCGGGTAAACCTCGTTTAGGACAGTCCACAGTCTCTGATTAGAGTTCCTTCGGTGGCATCCCGGGCGCTCTGCAGGGGGCTGTGGCGCACTCACACACCCCGTGCCCTCCACTGCAGCTCCCTTCCCGTCCCACCCCACTGCAGACCAGTGTGCTCGCAGCCTACTGTCTGTCCACTGGCCGGCGGGGAAATTTGTCTCTACAGTGGAACCGTCTCCCAAGTCACCCCTGACACAATGCTGTGTCATAGGCATGTGCTGGGAGCTGCCAGGCTTCTGTCCAGATCTGTGTGTGGGGTGTGTGCATGTGTGTAGGGTGTGTGCATGTGTGTGGGGTGTGTACATGTGTGTGGTGTGTGCATGTGTGGTGCATATGCATGTATGGTGTGTGTGGTCTATGCATGTGTGGGGTGTGTGCATGTGTGAGATGTGTGCATGTGTGTGGGGTGTGTGCATGTGTGTGGTCTATGCATGTGTGTGGTACGTGTGCATGTGTGAGGTCTATGCATGTGTGTGGTGTGTGTGCATGTGTGAGGTCTATGCATGTGTGTGGTATGTGTGCATATGTGAGGTCTATGCATGTGTGTGGTGTGTGGTATGTGTGCATGTGTGTGGGCATGTGTGTGTGTGTGGTCTGCGTACATGTGTGTGGTCTGCGTACATGTGTGTGGTCTGTGTGTGTGGTCTGTGCACGTGTGGCAGGCCCCAGGCTGGGCCTCGTACAGAACTCTCCTGAGCCCGGAGACCTGAGAGCTGGGGCAGCAGGGGGCAGCCTAGTTGAGCTGGGGGAGGGACACTGGGCCTGGTGGGGAGGGAGGCCCGTGCAGGCCCTGGAACTTCGAGCCGCGGCAGGGCTCAGAGACACTGGGATGGCGAGACACAGACGTGGGAGCACTGGGGGCGGGGGCCTGGCCGGAGGCTAGGCTCTTGGGTACGGTTTCCAAGAGGCACGGGGAGGGGCACTGTGAGCCACTCAAGTTGGGCATGGGAGTCGGCACGCAGTGGGGGGCACGGAGTGACTACAGAGGCCAGTCTGGAAGCTCCCCCAGGGCACTCCAGATATCCCCCCCCACAGCCCAGGGTTGTTTCTCCACAGGGGCAGGGGCCTGGGTCAATTCTGGAGACCCGTGGTGACCCCAGGCTCCAGCCACTTAGCCCCTCTGTCCTCCCAGGACGGGGCCTCGCCAAGGACAGAGACACTGCCGGTTCCCTCGGCACCTCGCACGGTAAGCGCGTGGTCATCGCCTGTGCGTGTGGAGTGCAGGCCCGGCCCCGTGTCCTCGGCGGTGTGTAGGGCTTTCCCCTGTATTTGAAGCCCCCCGCCCCCCGGTCTCAGATGAGGACGTGAGGCTCAGAGTCAAGTGACTCATCCAGGCTCCCAGAGCTCATGGTGCCAGTGGGTAGCTTTGAAGACATGGTCTGACTGAAGAGCAGAAGCACGGCTTGGCCACTTGGCAGGGGATTCCTACGGGGGAGCCAGTCAGGGGCACGTGTCACCAGCCTGTGACAGGAGAACGGGCACACCTGGGCCTCTGAGGCTCCTTCAAGAGAGCAGCAGAGAGTTACGGGCTCAGGTCCCAAGTTGGGATGCCATGGCCCGGTGGCAGGCGGAGGGCAGGCAGGGCAGCCTGCCAATGGAAGCCCCTAAATAATGAAGAGTGACCAGCTCGTCTGCTCCCCGTCCCAGCCAGGGGACAGGCTCTGGCTTCATAACGCGTGATCGATGGGCCTAATATGGGACTAGAGACGGCCGGCTGGCAGCCCCAGCCTGGCCTGCCGGCTGCCATTTGCCTATATATTTATTTATTTATGCATTCCCCTCCATGGCGAAAGCCCAAAGACAATAAAAGAAATTGAATTGCATATCAGATGGGACATCAGAGGGAGATACGGCCATAAATCCCGTCGTATTTATTCCATAAATATCAGCGCGTCTGGAATAGCCAGTGCCTGTGATGAAGTTATAATCAGGAGTCTGGTCCCACGATGCTTGCTGCCGGCCCCTCCCCCGCTAGACAAACGGGGCTGGGTCCCCAAAAGAAATAACCGCTTCCTCAGGCCACCTGCCCCCACTGAGAGGCATCTGCTCACCCTGGCTGTCTCTGCCCGCAGTAAGGGGCGGGGTGCATGGCAAAGGGCTGGAGGTGGCCGGCATCACAGGGCCTGCGGCCAGATGCCGAGAGCCCAGGGAGGAAGGTTTCCCCAGGCCCTCCGCCCACCTACCACACTTCTCTCTCTCTTTCTCTCTCTGCCCCCTCTCTCTCCCTCTCTCTTTCTCTCTATCTCTCTCTGCCATTCTTCCAAGGTATAATTTACGTTCAGGGAAACGCACAAGTAAGTCTAGCTCGATGAACTTTTACATGCATACGGACATGGGAGAACGCCACCAGGATCGAGACAAGAGCACGTGGTCACCCCAGGAAGTCCCTTTATGTTCCCTCCCTTGTCATTACCCCCTTTCCCAAGGGAGCTGCCCTCCTGTCACCGTAGACCCCTTAGCAGGTTCTGGGAACTTCAGAAAAGTGCCGTCCTATAACTTGTGTGTCTGTTCTCTTGTTTGTTGGACACCCATGTATATGAGACCCGTCCGTGTCCTTGTGTGTACCGGGGGTTCCTCGTTTTCGTTCCTGCGTGGCATTCCAGTGTGTGAATACACTGCGATCTGTCCATCCAGGCTCCTGTGGCCGGGCATCTGAGCCGTTTCTAATTGGGGCCTCTTGTGAAAGTTGCTGTGAAGGTCCTTGTGGGTGTCTTTCTGTGAATATAAGCGCTCATCTTCCTCGGGTATACAGCTGGGAGTGGAGTTGTTGTGTTCACAGGATAGATCAGTGGTTCTCAAACTTTTTGAAGTCGGGGCGCATTTAAAATCCTACAAATAATTGTAGGCGCGCTATATACAAATTTCTGAGAACTATGTTATAATGAGTAAGTCAAATACTAAAGAAAAAAAATAAAGTCCAAGCATGCTTTTATGGTAATTAAACAAAATAAATACAACAAAATTAAATTTTTTCTGACATTAAAAAACATTTTTTGTTACTTTTTTGAGTTATGTTTCTTAGAATTCGTAAAAAAAAGGGGTTAAAATTTTTTTAAATAACAAAAAAGTTATCTTTTTATATATATAAATACATTCTTAGTAAGATTTAGTAAATTCGGCAGGTCCTGGCACAAATGTGTTAAGTTTTTTCATTCTTGTGTTTATGAGAAACATGAGCCTGATGTGTCCTAGAGATTTCTTCAATGTTTGGGCATATATTTGAAAGGCAAACTCTCATTTCCTCGTCAATACATTGAAGAATTCCTCTCTTTTTACTTTTAATTGTGTTGAGTGCAGAAAACCCCCACCATATATATCATCTTAACTTGACACCAAACAAAGGATAGAAGAAACTTGCCTCCAGTCTTTCTGGGGAACATGGGGGATAGTGTAAACAATCCAGCACCACAGCTTAACAGCCTTTTGCAACCTAATCAGGCAAGTGAGGTGGGAGGTTGGGCAGACTGTCAGCTTACAGCCAATTCCCCAAACCTCTGTCCCCCCAAAATCTAAACTCCAAAAACCCTGTTGGTATTTTGGTCCCCGACAGGCACATATTTCTCTGGAATACCATAGGGTGCACCTGGAAATCTTCTAGGGCGCACACTTTGAGAACCACTGGGGTAGATGTATGTTTACCTTTACCAGAGACTTCCAAGCATGTCTTTAAAGTATCCATGCCCTTTTATACACCCTCAGCATTGTGTGAGAGTTTCTGCTGCTCCTGGGGCATGCCAACACTTGGCTTTTTCTGTTCTTAATTTTAGCCATTCTAGTAGGTATGTCCTCTGAGATCCCTCTGAGGTTTCATTTGCATTTTTACCACTACCTTTTACCAAAAGCACTTGGGGCCCCTGGGCCGGCCCCTGCCCTTGCACCAAGCAGTCGGAGGGACCCTGTTGTTGGGTCAAGACCCTCTCTGCTTGAAACCCTCCGACAGCACCTGGCTTGCTAAGAGTCTGGGCCTTGCTGTCCTGGGGCCCTTCCCTGGCCACCCTCCCCACTCTCTCCTCCCCTGGGTTGCTCTGCCTGCTTCGGTCACTGCTCAGAGGTCTCTTCAAGGCCACCATCCCTGAACCCCCGGCTCATCTCCTCCCTGCCTCACCTGCGGCATTTTTCTCCCCAGCCCGCTCACCGCGTGGTCGTCTGTCCCCGCACCCCTGACATCAGCTCCCCAAGGCTGAGCCCTGTGCTCGGTTCCCAGTCACACCCTGGGGCCTAGACCAGTGCCTGGCACGGAGCAGAGGCTCAATCAATATTGGGCGAGCGGTCAGAATGCGTCAGTAGCACAGCGTTCTGACAGAGCCACTTTTTTTTTTAACGGAGGTGAGATTCCCATAAAAGTTACCGTTTAAACATGCACGCCTCCGCGGCGTTCAGCGCGCGCATGCTGTGCGGCCGCAGTCCCTGTCCTGCTCCAGCGCGCTGCTTGTTTGGGCCCGGCCTCCTCAACCTCTAATGTGACCTTAATACCGTCCCCTCCTTTTTACTTATTTAACAACTAAATGCCCCTGAGCTGCTTTCCCGCTCCCACCCAGGACTCCGGCTGCGACCCTGGGCTTCTCTCCCACCCTGCTTTACAGACGGTCAGCACATTTCACCTCGAGTTCGGCTGATGAGGGCTCCATCCCCGCGGGGGGCCCGGCACCCTCGTGGCTCTCCCAGGGGCCCGAGGGAGAGACTGGGGGGAAGGGGCTTGTTGGGCTCCCCTGCCCCCCCCCATCCCACGTTGTTGGCCACTCCGCCTGAGCCCACAGGTCCCCTAGACGAGGGACAGAGCCGGGCAAACCTGGGCTCGGCCATGCCACAGGCCTGCCCATCTCCCGCACGGTCCCTGCTCTGCCTCCTCAACCCACGAGAATCGCTCCTCTCCTTTGGCTAATAACTGGGGGGATGGGAGAACGACCCAATTTATTTGGCGACAAATAAAGAGCTGCCATGATTAAGAGGTGGGGGCAGGGGGGGGGGGAGAGCGTTTAACGGAGGAAAAATACCTTGGGTAATGCCATCTCCCGCGTCTTTATATTCTGAAACGGATCGTTCTGGACGCGGGCAGAGGGCCTGATTTAATATCCTCATGGAAAGTGCTGCACCTGATCCAATTACCACGGGAATTTTGATACAGTCAGCAGTCAAGATGAAAGATTCAGAGGCGCTCACCGTGGGCGTAAACAGAGACCGAATTATCCGGACTCCTCCGCCGGCAGTTAAGCGGCTCAGGTCGCTGCGAGGGCACCTCGGGCCAGGCTGGGGGGCCTGGCGGGCCACTTTGCCGCAGTCGGCCCCTGAGGCCACACTCCTCTGGCCCTCGGATGGGCAGCGGCCCAGGCCCGTGGAAGGCCCTGGGATGGGACGCCGGGTGTGTCTGGCCAGGGGGCTCCCCGCAGAGAAGCATCCCTCCGTACCTGGTCCGCCCCCAGTGCCCATCCCTGACACACCCTGTCCCCCGCTGTCTCCTGAACAGCTCGCGACGTGCCCGCCTGGATCAATCCGCGGGCTGCCAGACCGGCCCGGCTCTCGCCCTGCCTGGACGCCTGTGGCAGCCCCTCTCTGGCCTCCCTGCGTCTTCCTGCTGCCCTTCCATCACAAATGGTTACAAACCTGAGTCTAAGCACACACACGTCTCCTCCATGCTCAGAACTCTTCAATCACCTCCAGCTGTTCTTTGGAGAAAGTTCAAAGTCAGGATACACCTCCCTCCCTGGTCCCCGCACCCCCACAGCCTTCCCCGGTCCCCAGACCAGCCCGGATCCCACCGCCACATGCGCTCTGAGCCCCTGCCCTTCGCCTGCAAAACACTGGCCTTGACTCAGTGTAAAACCACCCCAGTGCCGTGCCAAGCCCACCTCCCCCACTGGGTTTGGGCTGCACAGACAGATGTCAGAAGGGCCAGAAGCTGCAGTGTCTCTGTCCTGCGCAGACCAGGTGGCCTTGGGCAAGGTTCCAGGTGCCCAAGCTTCGGCCGACTGATCTGCACACGGGCCAGTAACGTCTACTCTCTGAGAGGTGGCGGGAGGGTCCAGGAAGATGCTGAAGGACGGGACAGGTTCCGCAGCCAGACTCTTCGGGCCGAGAACCCAGCTCTGCCAGTGTCCAGGTCTGCCCCCGGGTTTCTCTTCTGCGGAATGGGTTGTTGTGGTGGTTCCCCAGGTTAACAGCCACACTCCTGGTGTGTAACGAGCACCATCGCAGTGTTAGCTTGTTGGGGACCTTGCACACTTTCTGAATATCTCTGGAACTCAACAAACCCTTCCCCCTTGAATGGGAAGGACTTCAGGCCCCCACCATGAGAGACTTTGATCAAAGGTCAAGGCCTGGATCACAGGACTCAAGTGTTTCTGACCGAAGCCAGACCTTGGCCTGTTAACCACAAACCTGTTCGTACATCAAGACTGTCATCTCCAGAGATCACCTCTTGGGAACAGACGCAGCAGGTGGGGTACACAGAAGGATCCCTTTTTTTTTTTTTTTTTTTTTTACAAAAGGGTAAGTTTTGAATGCAGATAGGAATGTACCTGTGAGTATATAGACGCCCCTGGACTGGCTTTTGTGCCCAGAGAAGGTTGCTCAGACAATGGCTTTGCTTTCAAACATTAACATTCTATTCGTGAATGTAACGTATTCAAAAATAATGCCATTCTTTCTTGTTTAATTTATTGCTTTTTAGAGAGAAAGGAAAAGAGAGAAGAGAGAAACAGAAACCAAGAAATGTCAACTTGTTTCACCTCTTAATGCCGTCATTGGTCGCTTCCTGTATGTGCCCTGACCGGGGATCGAACCCACAATGTCACATCAACATGTTGGGATGATGCTCCAACCAACTGAGCTACCCGGCCAGGGCCCCAAAATGCTACACTAAGTTTTTACATTTACTTTCCAGCTTACTGTTCTATTTCTGTGGTTATAAATTTAGCACAGCTGAAACCCTTTAAAGGGCCATTTGTTTTTGCTTGGTCCCATGTCCAAAACTAGTTAATCAAGCTCCTTTCAACATCTGAAACTGCATAAGCACATTGAGTATATTCGGTGTTTTTTTAAGGGCTTCGGTGGTCTGGTGGCGAAGCCTGCCTCTCTAGCGGGTTAGCGCATTATTTGTACGCCCAACGCACTGACTTGAGGAACACGCTGATGTCCAGCACTGGTTACAAACCTCCTGAGCGCGCACCTTACCATCCCATGTCCTAATCAAGCGCAGCGCTCGATTTCATAGTTTAAATGCGAGTTACAAGTCTGGACAGCTCCTTTCATCAGCAAAATTCCCTGAATTTTACAAATACGTAAACCACCCAACTTAATATAGGCCACTGCACACACTTAAGACACCGGTATTGATGTGACTGTTTTGATTCTCTTGAATGTGCCCATTAATTATACCCCTTCTTGGGGATGACAGATGCCAACCTAACACAGAAACAGTTTTGCCATGCCCAGAGATTTGGGGGTCAACCTCTCCGCTGACTGAGTGTCTTCCCGACCAGCACGGCTGGGGCGCCCACCTTGCTACTCGTCACCTCCTGGTCTGTGCAGCGCTGCAGCCCTGGGGGTGGGGGCAGGCCCCTCATTCGGTCTCGGCTTGTGCCAGCTTGACCCTCTCCAGCACAGCTCCCTTCCCCATCCCCCCCCCCCACCACCATTGATTGGATTCAGCTAATTGGTTTACTGAGTCCTTCTGTCCCGAGCTCTTCATGTCCTCCATCAGGGTGGCCGCTCTGGAGGGCTCTTAATGACAGGTGATTGGATTCTGCGCATCTCCCGGGGCTTTTGCCACAGTTCTGAGGTCACCACAAGGACAGGAGGAGGGGTACGCAGCACAGTCTCTGGCAGGGAGAGCCCCGGGAGACGGGTGGCCATGAGAGGCACGGTCTCTCCAAGGGCCGCAGGGCGACAAGGACGCTCCCGTCTCCCGGCGTTTGCTGCAGGCCTTGCCCCCGCTGCTGCCAGCAGCCACACCGAGTGGGCGACTTGAAGGCGGGCAGGTGGACGACCTTGGGCTGTGAATCCCACCGGCCGGGGAGTCCCGCAGACTTGTCCTCTCCGCCGAGTGCTATCGGGCAGGTGCGCCGGCTCAGAGCCTCACCTGTCAAACCAAAGGGGCCTTTAGGCTCCCTCCCGGGCAGCGTGGCAGCCGGCGCTGAGCAGGACCTGGTTCCCAGCAGGCTCAGCCTCAGCGACAGTCCCCGTCAGTGCCAGCTTCCTCCTGAGCTCCGCCCCCAGGAGGCCCGGGCTGGGGCAGGAAATAGTCCTGCCACTCATGCCAGCACCTCTCATTACTAGGCAACCTCTGGATGCCGGGCTCGCAGGCGGGGCGGTCCACCGGGTGTTGTTTGCACTCTCTTGTTGCGTGTCTTAACAACCCCATGAAGGAAGTAACAACCCCAGGAAAGTCAGTGCTGGGACTCAGAGAGGTTAAGTAATTTGCTGCAAGTCCCACAGCTTAGAAAAGGTAGAGAGCCAGGTTGGTCTGATTCCTCAGGACCCTGTCTTGACCCCTGAGCCGTCCTTCCTCCGGGCCAGGCCCCCAGATCCAAGCCGGGCCTGACGAGGCAGTGGGCGGGCGGGCGGCAGGAGGCGGCAGCTGTGACTGCGCTTTCTCCACAGCGGACAGGATTCCGTTCCATCTCAGCGTCACTCCCTCCTCAATTATCTCGCCCCTGGGAACCCGAGTGAGTCAAACCCACCGTGAAGGCAGCATCTCTCAGATGAAAGGCGCCCACGCAGGGGTGCCCGGCAGGCCCCTGGCCGCGGCGTGGGCCTGTCCTGGAGGGGCCCAGGAGGTGGTGGGGACTGCCGGGAGGGTGGGTGGGAGTGGGTGGGGGTATCCCCTCCAGCCTCTCCTTTCTTTCTGCTGGAGGGAAGGTTGTCATGGTAACTGGGGCTGGGTTGCCGTCAGTCATCTATGGGGATGTTTTCCCCGGGATGAAAGGGGCAGCGAAGAGGTGAGGGGAGGAGAGGCAGACGGCCCCCCTTCCTCGGGCTGCTGACTTAATAAGAGGCAAAGGCAGCTCCAAGGATGTTTTTCGGCAGGAAAAATCAACTGCTGGTTTGAGAAGTGGCCGGTGGGTGGGGAAGCCAGGCCCGGGAGCAGACAGCGGGCTCCCTGAAGCCTGGGTGCCGTGGGGAGAGGCCTGGGGTCCCGAATGCCCTCCCCGCCTGGGGCGGAGGCCAAGGACCCAGCGTGGGTCTGACGCTCTGAGTCAGACCGAGGCTCCTAAGAGGTGGGCACAGCAGCCCAATGGTTAGCTCAGACCTGGGCTGGCTGGAGTCCCCTCTGCTCCCCGGCTGAGGGGTGGCCTTCTCCTCCTCAGTCCCAGTGGAGTCACAGGAAGCCCCTGGGGAGGCGAATGAGATGTTGCCGTGAAGCCCTTCGCTCTGGTGGACAGCCCCCTTCAACGGGCTGATGTCAACATTATTTCATGGACCGGGGGGTTGGCTTCACCCAGTCCTCACTGAGATGTTCACACAATGAACTATGAAGGGTTATGGGGCAGGCCAGCTTCCTTTTTCTCTTCCTCCTTTTCTTTTTTAAACCAGCTTCTATTTTTTTTTTTTTTACAGAGACAGAGAGTCAGAGAGAGGGATAGACAGGGACAGATAGACAGGAATGGAGAGATGAGAAGCATCAATTATTAGTTTTTCTTTCTTTTCTTTTTTTTTTTTTTTTTGAAGCTGGAAACAGGGAGAGACAGTCAGACAGACTCCCGCATGCGCCCGACCGGGATCCACCCGGCACGCCCACCAGGGGGCAATGCTCTGCCCCTCCGGGGCGTCACTCTGCCGCGACCAGAGCCACTCCAGCGCCTGGGGCAGAGACCAAGGAGCCATCCCCAGCGCCCGGGCCATCTTTGCTCCAATGGAGCCTCGCTGTGGGAGGGGAAGAGAGAGACAGAGAGGAAGCGGGGGTGGAGAAGCAAATGGGTGCTTCTCCTATGTGCCCTGGCCGGGAATCAAACCCGGGTCCCCCGCACGCCAGGCCGACGCTCTACCACTGAGCCAACCGGCCAGGGCCAATTATTAGTTTTTCGTTGCACATTGCAACACCTTAGTTGTTTATTGATTGCTTTCTCACATGTGCCTTGACCCGCTGGCCTTCAGCAGACCGAGTGACCCTTTGATCGAGCCAGCGACCTTGGGTCCAAGCTGGTGAGCTTTTGCTCAAACCAGATGAGCCCGCGCTCAAGCTGGCGACCTCAGGGTCTCAAACCTGGGTCCTCTGCATCCCAGTCCCACGCTCTATCCACTGCGCCACTGCCTGGTCAGGCTAAACCAGCTTCTAAAATGGCGGAATCGTCTCCCTTGAACTTGGAAGGAGCTACAGAAGGGAGGCCCAGCGCGCTCCGCTCTTGGGCGAGAGTCATCCTGCCTGGACCCATTCTTCCAGGACGTCCCTCCTTTACAGACGGGGCCACGCCAGCCCAGGGAGGTGGAGTCACTTGCTCCAGGCTGCCTAACCAGTTGGGTCTTTCCTGGCAGAAGTGGGTGGCCCAGGGTAGGGGGCCAGGCTGCCCCCGCTCATGGCTCTGCCCTCTGTGTAGAGAGACAGTTGAGTGTCCTGCCCCCCACCCCCATAGTGAGGATGGTTCACAGTAAACCAGCCACACTGTCTAACTCACAGCTCCATGTGGCTTAGGCCACATCGCCAGGAAATGACCACATCAGAGGCCAAACCAGGCTCATAACTGACCACCTTCTAAGGCATCAATCCTTGACCAAGAGTCAAGAGGGTTGTGTTATAAGGACAGAACCAAGGATGAGAACTCCTCCGATGGGAAAGGCAAGGTGGGATAGGACCCAGGGGGCTCTACAGATGTTCTCTAAAGCCATTTCCTGCCACTGTGCAGGAGACCCAGGACACCCCTCCCTATCTGAGGAGCAATGCTTCCTTCCTTGGTATCATGACAGACAAGACTCCTTAGCCTGACCAGGCAGTGGCGCAGTGGATAGAGCATCAGACTGGGATACAGAGGACTCAGGTTTGAAACCCCGAGGTTGCCAGCTTGAGCACGGGGTCACTGGCATTAGACATGACCCCATGGTCACTGGCTTGAGCCCAAAGGTCACTGGCTTGAAGCCCAAGGTCGCTGCCCTAAGCAAGGAGTCACTCGCTCTGCTGTAACCCCCCCAAGTCAGGGCACATATGAGAAAGCAATCAGTGAACAACTAAGGCGCCGCAACGAAGAATTGAAGCTTCTCATCTCTCTCCCTCTCTCTCTCTCTCTGTCAAAAAAAGACTCCTGGCCCTGGCCAGTTGGCTCAGTGGTAGAGCATCGGCCTGGCGTGCAGAAGTCCCGGGTTCGATTCCTGGCCAGGGCACATAGGAGAAGCGTCCATCTGCTTCTCCACCCCTCCTCCTCTCCTTCCTCTCTGTCTCTCTCTTCCCCTCCCGCAGCCAAGGCTCCATTGGAGCAAAAGATGGCCCGGACTCTGGGGATGGCTCCTTGGCCTCTGCCCCAGGCGTTAGAGTGGCTCTGGTCGCGACAGAGCGACGCCCCGAATGGGCAGAGCATCACCCCCTGGTGGGCGTGCTGGGTGGATCCCGGTCGGGCGCATGCAGGAGTCTGTCTGACTGCCTCCTCATTTCCAGCTTCAGAAAAATACAAAAAAAAAAAAAAAAAAAAAAGGCTCCTATGTGATCCATATGAATGGGAAGAGTTTCACTTCGTGAGCACTTACTGTGTGCCAGCCCCCCAATGCTGACACCCTCGTGCTAACTGCGAGCTCTAGGGAGCGTTATGTCCACTTTGCAGACAAGGTAGGTGGGGCTCAGAGGGGCAGTCACCTGCTATCGTAGGACGTTCTTCCAGGAGCCGACCCGAGTCACGGATTTCAGGGCCGGTGATTTTGGGATGGAACTCTCCCAGGAGAAGCGGAAGGAATGGGAGAAGCAGGACAGACAAGGCACAGAGCCCAACAAGGGTGTGGTTTCTGGTGGCCCTGGGCTCAGCCTGATGCCCTGAGGGTCGCCGGAGCACAGAGAATACCCCTGGCGGATGTCCCATCCCAAGGCGGCTGCACTGGGCTTTCATACCCCCCCACCTGCCGGTGCCTGTGAACTGTTAGCAGCAAAGTCTGAGAAGCGGGCACACGGGCTACAGCAGCAGTAAGGGGACACGAGGGGACCTGGTCAGGACCCCGAAGTCTCTGCCACACTTGCTCTAAGTCACATACCTGGCAAGTCACAGAGTCAGGACCCAAGCCCTTGCCGGACACCAGGCCCTGGGCTCTCAACAGAGGCCACACACCTGCCCCAGAGCTGGCGCTGTCCTCATTCAGAGCCTGGTTCCCTGTACCCACTGCTCTCTGCCGGGAAGCCAGGAGGCAACTCCTAGGCGCCGAGGTGACCCCAGCACACACACACCGCAGGCCTTTATTACGCCACAGTGTCTCGTGCTCTAGCACACGGACTCACCACAGAAAACACAGCACAGTGACTCATGTATTATTCATGCAACAGGGCTCTGGGGGCAGGGTGCGGTGGGGGGTGGGGGCAGCATGGAGACTCCCTGTGCAGAGGAACAATTAGACACTCCTGAATTCGGGTTGGGCCCCTCTCCGGGGGTGGCAAAGGAAACAAACACAAGTTGATTTGAAAAAAACAAACGGGCTCTACCAATGATGTCATCTGATGACGGATCTGTGGGGAGACTGGGGTTTGGGAAAGGCAGCCCCGGGGCAAGCTCCCTCTGGGGGGGGGGTCAGAGGTACGGGGTGGGGGAGGGGGTGCAGCGGGGCGGGCTCCGGGGGGAGTCCCTCCTTTCCTGTACTGAGCGTCAGTGCACACAAGTCCACAGCACCCCTCACGGCGCTGGGGGGGGGGGTCCCGGAACCCTCCTCTGGGGCTTCACCTCCCAGCCCTCTCAAAGTTAGATTCAAATATGTATGTGACTTGTTTTAACCAAGGGGACAGGACGGTGCAGGGTGTGGGTCCCTTCCGGGCCAGAACATTGAAATGGGGGTATAGGACCCCGCGTGTGGTAGCGATCCGGTGGGCCTGGCTCCGGGGGCCCACACGCGTGTGGACGGGAGGTACGAGTGAGGAACAACCCTTGTGCTTTTAAGCCACCGGGCTGCTGGGCTTGTTCCCAGCCTGCTGGGCTGGCAGGGCAGCTGCAGATAGGCAAGCAGGCTCGGGGGCATGAGGGCACCACCTCAGGTCATGCCACCTGGGAGTGGGGCAGCCAGGACTCACACCCAGTCCTGTCACCCTCACTGCGCATGCGCGCACACACCAGCTCCCTTCTCTCCCTGGGACAATTGATTTTTTTCAAAAGACCAAACTGTCACTCTGGTGGGTGGTGCAGTGGGTAGAGCATCCTCCCGGAGTGCCGAGGTCACCGGCTCAACCCTGGGGTCACTGGTTTGAACCCCGGTCAGGGCACATATGAGGAGCAATCAATGGGTACACAACTATGTGGAAGACAGGTTGATGCTTCTCTCTCTTCCCCCTTTTCCTCTCTCACAAACAAAGCCTGTCCGTGGGCCCTGGCGGCCTCCTAACTGTCCTCCAAACCTCTTCCTTTACCTCCTTCTGCGCAGGCTGGACACCGGGCTGGGGTGGCCGCCCCGGGCTCTTCCTCCCCTTCCTGCTCCTCGCAGGGCCATTCACACAGGGACAGGCCACCTTTCTGAACGCGAGTCCTTACACCACCCGGTGCCGGCCCTCAGCGCCCCGAGGACAGAGCCCCCTGCGCACTGGCCGCGGGCCGCCCTGCCCCACCACACCTGCCGCCCTTCGGGGCCAGGTGCTCTATCCACCGGCCTTCCTTCAGGCCCTCAGACCCACACTCCCGCTGCAGGCCTTTGCACGGATGCTCCCGATGCCTCCAACGCTCATCCCTGTGACCTTGGCCCGGCTGGCTCCCACGCCTCCTTCGGGCCTCACCTCAGACATCGAAGAGGGCTCTGCGGCACTAAGCAGCAGGTGTGAGGGTGGAGGGGGCCCAGGAGCTCTGGAGCTCAGAGTCAGGGCCCGGGGTCAGTGTGTGTATGTGTGTGTGTGTGCACGCGCGCGTGTGCAAGCCCCCTTCCTTCATACCCTCCCTCAGATGCCCTAGTCTCTGCCAGGTCCCTGTCCCTCCTGCCTCGAGCCACCTGTGATTTGCTTGTTCACTGGCCACCCGCCCTACAGGAACAGAACCCCATGCAGGTGCGACTGTGCCTTGGTACTGTGTGTCCTGAGTCTTGTCCGTGCCTCGCACAATGCAGGCAGTAAGTAAGCACTGAAGGACTGAGGGAATGCTTTGCATTGGTGATACCGTGGGTGGCCATGAGTCCGTAAAGAGACATTTGAATTTCTCTGAC
Source organism: Saccopteryx leptura (assembly GCF_036850995.1). Taxonomy (NCBI): domain Eukaryota; kingdom Metazoa; phylum Chordata; class Mammalia; order Chiroptera; family Emballonuridae; genus Saccopteryx; species Saccopteryx leptura. Next base: position 5,459,290 of record NC_089504.1, read on the forward strand.
AGCTCAGCTGGGAAACAGAGCAAGCAGCCCCTTTCCTGGGGTCCACACCCACCTTAAACAACAACAACAACAAAGACCCCGCCCCCATGAACAGGCCGCTGACCCTCATAGGGCAGCATCACTGAGAGCTGGTGGTCCTTCCTGCACCGAGGCCTGGCTGTACCTGATGCCCTGGGCTCAGGGTCTGGGCTCTCCGAGGTTCACGTGCCAAATCCCTGCCCCCTTCCAGCAGTCAGGCCTGGAGCCCTCGATCATGTCCCCACACTGGTGGCAGGTGATAAAGACCTTCAGTTTTCTAGTACCCGTGCTGGCTGTGTGACCTTGGACGAGTCAGGGGACAGAGCGGTGGAAACCTCACTCTTCTCCTCTGTAAAATGGGTGTAAAACAGTACCCATGCTAAGGGTTGTCCTGGGGCTTCGGGGAGGCCTCAGGCCAATGCCCACAGTTACTCCCCCCGCCTCCAGACCTGATGGAGGGACTGTCATTTAAACAGGGGACACTCAGGAGATGGGGGCCAGGGCGGGGACTCTAGATGGCTACTGGAGGAGGGGACATCACATGGGGTTGGGCAGCGGTGCTTTGGAAGAAAGGCCGCCCCAATGCGGCACGGCTGGGTTAGCCACGACAGGCCTGACTCTCTGGTGCCTCAGTTTACCCTCTGAGTGCTCACAGAACTAGGTTGATCCCTTTCCCATGGCACAACCTTAAGGGGGTTCAGACTTGGGCAAATGGGGCATGGGCCCCAGGCCGCTGTGGTGAGACTATCAACTCTACCTGCACAGTCTTTCCCCTACGGAGACTTCCCAGCCAGAGGGCAGACGGCTTTGCCCCCCACCTGCCATCGCGGGCACGGGCTGCCCACAGCCTGGGAGCGGCAGGGGCTGGCAGAGGCTGCGGGAGGGCAGGTCTGGAGTCTGCACAAATGGGGTGTGGGCGGTGGACCTGGCAGCCCCCTCTGGTTGAGCCCCCCGCGGGCTGTGTGGCCTGGGCAGTCCGAGGCACTGGCCGAGGCTGTGGCCCATCTGCCGAAATTTCAAAGGCAAATGTTCTGAGAAATAACGGGGCTTAATAAGCCAGGCTGGTCGATATTCCATGGGAGGGGAGGGAGCGAGAGGGAGGGAGAAGGAACAGATACAGGCAGAAAGACAGAGAGAGAGGGGAGGGAAGAGACAGACCCAGATAGATGAATATATAATAACACAGACACGCACATGCAGAGAGAGAGGCATCCACCCCCCCACACACATACACTGAAACAGAGAGACACACGGAGACGGAGAGAGACAGGGACACAGGGACACACCCAGAGAATGGGGAACTTCAACTTCAGTGATGGGGGGCCCTGGGGAGAGAATCCAAAGAGGCCAGGAGGAGCGTGGTGGGGGCCTGAGCCTCCTTGGGAATCCTGCGTGAAGCTGCTGGCCACGCGGCTCAGGCTCCTTGTCCTCGGTCCTCAGGCCCTCGGGCAGGGGAGCGTGTGGTCACCACTCCCTTCTCCTTCCCAGAGAACAGGACACAGCATGTCTTTAGTGCACGTTTTAAAATTTTTCATGGAGGCCCTAGCCGGTTGGCTCAGTGGTAGAGCATTGGCCTGGCGTATGAAAGTCCCGGGTTCGATTCGCGACCAGGGCACACAGGAAAGGCACCCATCTGCTTCTCCACTCTTCCCCCTCTCTTTTCTATCTCTCTCTTCACCTCTCCCCCCTCCCCCCTGCAGCCAAGGCTCCACTGGAGCAAAGTTGGCCCCGGGCACTGAGGATGGCTCCGTGGCCTCTGCCTCAGGTGCTAGAATGGCTTTGGTTGCAAGGGAGTAACACCCCAGATGGGCAGAGCATCGCCCCCTGGTGGGCATGCGGGTGGATCTCTGTCAGGAGCATTCAGGAGTCTGTTTCTCTGCCTCCCCACTTCTCACTTCAGAAAAATATAAGACAAAATCTTTTTTCATGGAGTGCAAAGTGTTTATTTTTTTCTTTTGTTGCCTATGCCTTTGGTGTTATATCCAGTAAGTAACTGCCAAGGTCAATGTCCTGAAAAATTTGCCCTAGGTTTTTCTTTTAAGAATTTTCTAGTTTTAGGTCTTCAATAGTTCTTGAGTTAATCTCTTTGTATGGTGTAAAGAATTCAACTTCATATACATATATATCTTTATTATTATTATTATTATTATTATTATTTTTTTTTTTTTTGCATGTGGATATCCAGTTTTCTCAGCTCTGTTTGTTGAAAAGACTGTCCTTCATTTAAGGGTCTTGGTATCTTTGTTGAAATGATTTGGTCATGTGTGTGAGGGCTTATTTCTGGGCTCTCGATTCTAACCCACCGGTCTGTCCTTTATGCCAGTACCACACTGTTTGGGTTACTGTAACTTTGTAGTAGTTTTTTTTTTTAATTGATTTTTAGAGAGAGAGAGAGAAGCATCAACTTGTAGTTGCAGCACTTTAGTTGTGCATTGGTTGCTTCTTGTTTGTGCCTTGACATGGCGGGGGCAGTGCTCAAGCTGAATCGCACACTCCAACTGCACCAGCCGGCGACCGTGGGGACTTGGAACCAGAGACCTCGGAGTGCCCGGTCAGGGCTCTACCCACTGCGCCACTACCGGTCAGGCTTTGTGGTTGTTTTTGAAAGTATGAAGTTGTGAGCCCTCCAACTTTGTGCTTCTTCTTCAAGATTTTTTAGTCATTTGGAGTCCCTTAAGATGCCATATACATTTTAGGATGGATTTTTTTTTTTATTTCTGAAAAACACACTGAATCTGTAAATCACCTTCGGTAGTATCGATCTTAACAATATTAGGTCTTCCAAACCATAACCATTAGATGTTGTTTTTCCATTTATGTATGCCTTCTTTAATTCCTCTCATCAACATCTTGTAGTTTTCAGTATACAAGTCTACGATCTCCTTGGCAAAGTCGATGTGTACGTGTTTTATTCTTTTTTCACACTTGTCCTGGAATTGTTGTCCACGGTCCCTGTCTCCCGTGAACAAGATCATTTTACTTCTTCCTTTCCAATTCGGATGCTTCTTGCTTCCTTTTGCTGCCTCCCTGCTCTGGCTCGGACTTGCGACACCACGCTGAACACAAGCGGTGAGGGCAGACAGCCTGGCCTTGTCCGTCCCCTGCGGCCTGGCCTGTAGTTTTGTTTTCGGACCCGGGCCACTGCTGGGCAGCGTGTGGAAGGACCGCCCGGCTTGCTCCGGTCAGTGCTCCCTCACCCTGGCTCACTGATTTCCCAGGACAGGTTTTCAAGGCCCTGTTTGTGCTTCCACTTTAGAGAGAGAAAACAGAAGCCCCGAGAGTTGGGGTCCCCCCCAGCGACGGGGGTGAACAACAGAGTCAGAGGGCCAGGCGGAGGGTCGGTCTCCTCGTGCACTGTGGTCAGCGGGCACCTGCTCGGATCGTGGAATGAAGGCGCGCAGGCAGGTGGCTATTTTTTTTTTTTTTTTTGTATTTTTCTGAAGCTGGAAACAGGGAGGCAGTCAGACAGACTCCCACATGCGCCCGACCGGGATCCACCGGCATGCCCACCAGGGGGCAATGCTCTGTCCATCTGGGGTGTTGCTCCATTGCAGCTGGAGCCATTCTAGCGCCTGAGGCAGAGGCCACAGAGCCATCCTCAGCGCCTGGGCCAACTTTGCTCCAATGGAGCCTTGGCTGCAGGAGGGGAAGAGAGAGATAGAGAGGAAGGAGAGGAGGAGGGGTGGAGAAGCAGATGGGCGCTTCTCCTGTGTGCCCTGGCCGAGAATCGAACCTGGGACTTCTGTACACCAGGCCGACGCTCTACCACTGAGCCAAGGCAGGTGGCTATTTTAAAGGTTCCTGCTCCTGGGCCAGGGTGGCCTGACCCCAAAGCCCTTTATTTCTCCCGCCCCAGGACAGTACTGTAGCCCAGGGCTTAGAGGGTCCACAGGCCAAACCCGGCTCTGGCCTGCTTCGGTTCAGCCTGTGAGCTAAGAGGAATGCTCACAGCTTTTAAAGGGCTGTAAAAAAGGAATCAGAGACAAACCGGCAAAGCCTAAAAGACTCAAGGCTGGGCTCTTTCTGGGAAACGTGTGCCCCTGTGGTGTGACTCAGATTAATGGTGGAGCCCACCAGCCTGGGGACACAGGGGTGAGGCCTGGGGCACGATCACCAAGCTATGGCTTGTCACTGCCGGGCACTGGCCGGGGGATGCTCAGGCCGTCTACCCCAGTCCCTGCCTGGGTCCCTAGAGCCACACACCAGCTCTTGGTGGCTGAAATCTCCCTCATCCCAGGAGGAGGTGAAAAATGTGACACCTCAAAGTGGGACATTAAAGTTTAACTGGGGCGATGCATATTTAATGAGTCTTAACAAAGCATCTTTAAAGAAGTCCCAGACAGCCCCCTGGGGGCGGGGGCGGTCTGTCAGAAAGCCACCCTGCCCACGGCAGCCAGGGCTCCCTCATCTGTCTGCTGTGGCACCCCGGGGGTGACTGGGCATGGCAGGCTCCTGCCAGGGCCAGGCGCAGGCGGGCGGTCTGCAAGGGGGCTGCCCCTTCCTCATCAGTATCGCGGGGCTGTCTGGGGCGCTGCGTGCGCAGGGGCGCAAGTCAGGCTGCCTGGCTCTGCTTCCAGGAGCCCCCACGCTGTGGGACAGACATGGGAGGTTGTCACAGGCTCTCCTGAATCCAAGGGCCCCAGCCTGCCTGCCAGGAGTTCTGATGAAGTCACATGAGCCTCAGGACTTCACTTTGCTGCTCCCTTGCCAGCCACGTGACTTGGGGGCCTCAGCTGACTCTCAGAGCCACCTGGATATGTCTGGGGGCCCCTGGGGGCTTCTAGTAAGGGGCCCACCAGGCCTACTAATGTCCCGTTTGGGCCACTAACAGCCCCGTGCCCCTCCTTGTCCTCACTGGGGTCTCTCGCCTGGGTACTCATCACACAGAGATGACGTACCGCACGACCCGCACTGCAGTCAGCTGCTTCCCACACCTGGGCTGCTGACTGCCTCCGTGACTTCCCTGTGACACGTGGCGAGGGCTCCCCCAGGGTCTGTCCCCAAGCCTGGTCCTGGCCCGGGGTTCCCTGTTGAGCTGAATCAAAACGCCTGGATTAGACACAGGGCGGGGGGGGGGGGGAGGTCACTCTTGACGCCCACTTCTCCTTTTCCTGTTTCCGACACTGTCTTCCCTCCCCTCCCCCACGGCTGCACTGCCCTCTGGTACTCCTTGTCGGCACCCTGCCCCCATCACAGAGCCATGGTTCCCTCCCTCACCTGTAACACCTGTTAGCCTTCCCTGTCATTTCCTCAGGGGGCCCTTCCTGACCATGTGAGACCCCTGAGGGGGTCCCTCTCAGCCTGGGTCTCTCTCTCCTTCAGCACATACATCACAGAGGCCACTGATGGCTCCCAGGTGACCCACCTCCCCCACAGACACAAGCCTGGCTGACCCCCCAGTGCCCAGGGGTGCCGGCTCAGACCCTGCACCACCCAGGGGCCTGGGTTCCAGCGGAGACACCAGATGGGCACCCCCATTCTGTGCCACTGCCTCAGCTTCTGTTGATTACCTGCTTTGGGCCCAGCTCTGGTCCCCCAGGTCCCAAAGCAGTACTGCGTGGCCCCAGGGGTCCCGGGGTCCACCTACAGAAGGGCCCCTTCCTTGGAGCAGACACGCCAACCCCCCACCTCCTTTAGTCACCTCCACCAGTTAACTGGGGACCCCCTGCCTCGCTCAGCTGTTCAGGACAGGAGCAGCATTGCCGGCCAGGCCCACCCCGCTTAGAATCTGAGGAGCTCAACTCATCGTCTTAGAATCGAGGCTTCTCCGACGTGCAGAAGTGTGGGTGGTGCGCCCACAGAGCATCTCCCCCGGCCATGGGCTACGGGCATGCTCACAATCGCAGGTGCTCTGCAGCAACTTTGGGGGCTGAAGGCAGGAGGGGCTGAGGGAGGCCACTGGGAGCCCCGCAGGGGCCCTGGGCCCGTTCAGGCTCCTCACGCCCCACTCAGAACAGCTCTGATGTGAGACTGAGCAGTTCTGTACAAGATCGCATTTAAACGAGAGCATTGCAGCTCAAAGGGAATCGGAGACCTCATCGGACAGATGGGCTAGTGCAGCCGAGGAGGGGTCTCCTCCTGGTCACAGCCCAGTCCCGGGCCGGCAGGGACGCAGCAGCAAGGACAGGAGTTAGGAGGAGGGAGGGAGGGGAGCTTGGAGACATCTGGAGGGCGTGTCACATGGCTGTGTTCTTTCTCAGGGAGAAGCAGGTGTCCTGGCAGCCTCTCGAAGTCTCTCCAGCCCCCTCCGCGTTCCCACCCCCTACCAGACACCCCACACCCACCCTCCAAGATGGCACAAAGGAACCAGCCATCCTCGCGTTTGGGAAGCCTTTCCAAATTCCTTTGCCATTTGTTATCTCTCTTTTTAGGGGGAAAAAAAAATTTCTCCCAAACATCCTGGGAGGCCTGTGATTTCACGATTCTAAGATTCTCTCGTCTTGAGACTCAGTGGTTGGAAGGGTCTAGGAGCTGGGAGATTCTCATTCCGTGTCCGGGGATGGGGGCAGGTCCACGGGCCCTGGTCACGTGGGCAGCAAAGCCCATCCTGGCCTCAGGCCACCTGCTCTTTCTGCCCTGGCCCCTCCAGCCAGTCGTGGGAGCTCAACGGCAGGCAGTTCCCAGGCAGGGTCCCGGCTTCTGGCTTCCGGGGAGAGGATTCAGGCCCCCTCGCGTCCGCTCTCCCTGTCAAAGGGGCAGGAAGTATGCCACGCAGGCCACCTGCTGGGCAGGCCACTCTGTGTTCAAGGGTCGGAGCATACACGCACGGGCAGCTCTGTCCCCCCTCTCTTCTCCGGCTCAAGGCTCCACTATTCCGAGGCCCGGCAGGCCATCTGGGTGGGGGAACCACATCTGAGCCTGGTCCCAAGGCCCCTTCTCTTGGGGCCTGAGGTGACAAATGACTTTGGCTTTCCTGGCAAAGTCTCGAGATGGGCCCCTGGGTGTCAGATGAGCAGCTTCTCAGCCCACCTTGCTCTGCGCAGCTTAGACCTGAGCTGGAATCTTCTGGAATTGGATTCACAGTCAAGGCTCACGTCACCTCCGGTTCACCATCATCATCATCTCTGGAACCAATTTCCCTTGGGGGCCTTGAGGGGTGAGAGCAGGGTCTGGGACAGGGTCCCCAGGTTCCTGGCCAAATTGTATCTGACAGAACCACAATCTCACCCCTTCCCTATGTCCTCAGCTCTGCCACGAGGACCTGCCCGGGGCTCCTGGGGCACCTCTGGGGCGAGAGCCCGGAAGGCGGCAATGGGGAGTTCATCCCATCCAGCTACTTCGTGAGCCCCTCAGCTCTGATGTGAGTGATACGTGGTGTCAGGAGGAGCAGAGCACAGGCAGGGGACACCGGCAGCAAGGCTGAGCTGACGACGGGCACCTGCTTCATAATCAGGCCCTTTGGGGCAGGCCGGGTCCAGCACGGCTCCAGCGCCTCATATCAAGGAATTAACACTGGGCCCCGTGAGCTGCGTGGGGTGTTCCCACACTCAAGGACCCACTCAGGTTCAGCCCAGGGCCAGGGTGTCTCTGATGGTCTATGGAGAGAGTGGGGTCAGGGTTCAAGAGGAGAAATGAGGGCTTTTGTGCAAAAATAGTGGAGAGTTGTGGTGGTGAAGGTGATGGTGAAGATGATGGTGGTGATGATGATGATGATGGATGATGATGGTGATGATGGTGGTGGTGATGGTGATGGTGGTGATGGCGGTAATGATGGTGGTGGTGGTGATGGTAATGATGATGGTGGTGATGGTGATGGTGGTGTGAGTGGTGGTGATGGTGTGAGTAGTGGTGATGGCACTGATAATAATAACAGTAGCAGCCAATGTTTATTGAGCCCCTGCTATGTGCCAAGCCTTGTGCTAAAAAGTTGATAGGCCTTGATCTCATTCCATCTCCATGGCTACCAAGGAGGTTTGCCTTTTTGCATTATTATTATCACCCCATTTACAGATGAAGAAACTGAGGCTCAGAGAGGCAAAGTCACTTGCTCAAGGTCAGTTAGTAAGTGGCAAGGCCAGCGCAGGAACCCGCATCTGCCTGACTGCACTGCACCATGTTAACCCTCATATCGGGCCCCTGTGGTAGGGACACAAAGTGGCAGCCCCATAGAGGGACGTGGCATACCCCCTGCCCCTACCAATCCACCTTCCCTGGGCCACCTCGCACCCCTGCCGGCCCATCAGCCTCTGAGCCTGTGCAACCCCTTTGCAAAGTGACCGCATAGCCTTTTTCTTCTGTGACCTCTGAAATGGTCCCGTGAGGTAGACCTGAGTAGCAGAGGGGAAACTGAGGCCACAGAGAGGACATGACTTGATAGAAGTCACAGAGCACAATTGCAGAGAGGCAACTGACCAAGACCACAGAGTGCTTGACGCTCAGCCAGGGTCTGTCCTCCACCCTCCCTGGGGCCATCAGACTGGTCGTGGTGGACACCCGAATGGGGGACAGCACAAGGTACTTATGAGAATACTTCTTGGCTGTGCAACAGTAGGTAACTGTCTCAGCCTCTCTGAGCCCTGGTCAGGACTCAGCACAGTCCCTGGCATGTCAGAAAGTTTGGGTCTATGGGAGCAAAGGAGAGGGACTACAGGGGACACAAGTTGTGGCAGCCCAGAGCCTTGGGATCCATGCAAGAGAGGACCCCACCAACCCTGCCGCCGATGGAATGCCTCTCGCCCTGGGGGACAGGATCCATATGTCCATTGGGCTGGAGTCCACCTAGGGACAGCCCAAGTCCCCTCCTACCAGTCTCAGACAAGGACTGGCCCTAAGCCACACATCATTGAGGCTGAGCCACCGGGCTTCCACGGGGACCTGGCACCCCGGGTTCTGCCCGGCTGCTCGGAGGAGGGGAGGAGTTCACACACGGACCACTGTCATCATGGTGGCAAAGCCTCTTGGCAGAGGGGACATCCAGGCTGGGCTGCAGCCCCCTCCACAGCACCCAAGCTGTTGATAAGGGGGGAAGTTGGGGAAAAAAAACAAAACCAGATGCCTCTTTGAACATTTCTGGCATTCGCAAGGCTGGGAGTTTCATCCCAAACGCAGCTAGCTTCCCCCCGCCCGCTGCCTCCGTCTCCTGCCCCGAGCTTCCCGCCCTCCCGGCCCCGCAGCAGAACGCTGGGAGGGCCTGAGCCTCCCTGGGGCCTCGGCACGGCGGGAGCCCGCCTGCAGTCCCCACCACGCCACATCTCCCCGGCCACAGAGCCCTACTCGGGCCCTGGCCTCCCGAGAGCCTCATTGCTGGATCTGGCCCCGCGCCTGCGCCCACGTCTGATGGGCACCCCCCCAACCCCCGTCCCCTGCTCACGCCTCTGCTCCTGAGAGGCCACGGCCTCTGCCGGCCCCCAGAGGCCCCCCACAGAGGAAATGAGGCCCCAGCTGTGCTGGCGGAGAAAGGTGACTCATGACAGAGCCTCGGCTCCCCTCCCCGACCCCAGGCTCAGCAGAGCAGCAGGACAGGGCTGGCCTCTGGGGTCCTCCATGGCCGCCATGTGGTGCCGCCTGCAAGCAGAGGGACGAAGGCCCAGGCCCCAGGCCTTTCCGCGACACCTGCCCCAAGCTCCGGTCAGGGCAAGTCGCGGAGGGGGCTCTGCAGCGCGCGCTGAGCGTGGGGCGGCCTCCGCTTCCCATCTGGATGCGGAGGGGTTTGCGCCGACGGGCCTCTAACGGACGCCGATGCTGTAGGATTCTAGAACAGCTCCCCCACCAACACACACACTCACGCGCGCACACGCGCGCACGCACCTCCATCCCCATCACTGAGGGAAAGTAAAAAAATAACACCCACCCCGGCTAATCCTTTCCCGACTTATACCACGCAGCTCAGCTCTCTTGCCGGCTCCTCTGGGGGATGATGGAAATGTGAATTTAAATAGAGTTATGTCAAAAGAACATTACCCAGCACGGCCCCAGCAGGGAGAAGCCCTGCGGGAGCCGCAGAGGCAGGCCCAGGGCTGCGCGTTCAGGAGGGAGGCCAGCACCTTCGGACGATTACAATCAGGATGGCTTGATTAGCCTTCCTGCTGCCTTGCCCCTTCCCAGGAATCTCTTTAATAGCCAGCTGCCTTCTTTTGGGGTGCGAAGGCTGGCCCCCGGGGACCAGCTGGGTGTGGACAGTCTCCTGGTGGCCTCACGGTGACATCCACATCTAATGGGGACTCCAACCCAGCTTTCCAGGCGGCTCCCTTCCCCCTCCTGGCCGGGGGCCGCCACCAGCCTGGGATGGGATTAGCACGGCTGTCTGCTCTGAGCCGAGGGCTCAACCATGGGGATCTGGGCAGGACAGATCTTGTGCCAGGAGCTGGAGGCATCTGAGAGGCCCCTGGCACCCCTTGACGGCCTGAGTCGACCCCTGTGGCCCCCACACTCCTGGCTGTCTTCCATCACCTGGGCACTGTGGAGAGAAGGAACAGTCTGCCTTGCACAGGCACAGGGCAGGGACGCGGCAGGAGCCCGGGACAGGACCTCCCTTCCCTTGCCCCAGGACCATTTGTAACATGTAAGGGGTGCTTTGAGACGTGGGCAGGACTGGCAGCATAATCTTCTATTAGAGGTACATTCCTTGGGGGCTCCAAACACTCCTAAACTCAAGCCAATGTAGCATGGCAGGCCCCCAAGGGGAGAGCCAGGAGCGAGGGGCCCAGTGGTGGTATGCCTGGGGTTGTGCCTACCACCCTCCCTGATGCTGCAGGGCCTACTGAAGCCTGCTCTGGAGAACAGTTCAGAGAACTGCCTTTATCCCAGAAACAAGGTGATGGTGGTGATGGTGATGATGGTGGTGATGGTGATGGCGGTGATGATGGTGATAATGATGGTGATGATGATGGTGAAGGTGGTGATGGTGATGATGGTGATGGTGGTGATGATGATGATGGTGATAGTGGTAGTGATGGTGGTAATGATGATGTGGTGCTGATGGTGATGGTGATGGTGGTGGTGGTGGTGATGGTGATGGTGATAGTAATGGCGATGATGATGGTGATGATGATGGTGATGGTGATGATGATGGTGATGGTGATGATGATGGTGATGGTGATGACGATGGTGATGGTGATGACGATGGTGATGAGAAGGAAGATGAGGATAGCAGCTATGTATGGGTCTCCCAGGATAAACTAGGTGCTTCTAGAGGTTGACCTGGTGCAGAGCAGGCCCGAGCCCTCACTCAGAGTTCTCTGGTTATTGCTGGAGTCTTCAGCTCTCAAGGCCCCAGGAGCAGGTGGCTCAAGTTCTGCACCTGCAGGTCCTACCCACAAGCTCCTGCGCAGGCTCCTGGCCTTGGCCTTCTCCTCAGCCCTCAGGAGGCAGTGGCTGCTGAGGGGACCTGACCTGGGTAGCCACATCCACATGGCTGCTGAGTTCCCATCACATCTCAGATCTGACACAGAGAGAAGGTTCCTTCCTTTTGCTGAGCCGAACTCAACCACCCACCGTCCCCTTAGACGCTCATGTGTAGAGTCTCAGTCTTTCCTGGAAATCACTGCTGACGTGACTGTCCCGGGCGAGCCCACACCATGCTCCCCCGTCCTTGGCTCCAGCCACACCCCAACGCTCTGGGACCCACCATCCTGCTGGTGCCTTCGGTGCGTTAGAAGAAGGTGCCCCTTTTTGCCCCCACCACCCTTCTCAGCCAGGTGCCCTTGTGCAGGGCACAACTTGAGCAACTGTTGCAGGCGACCCCGCCTCGTCCTCCTGACTCCTAGGGCAGCAAGTCCTCCCGCATTAGGTGCCCGCACCTGGAGCTCCTCGGGGCACCAGCTCTATTGAGCTGCAAACAGGTCTACTCTGGACCCCAGTTCGGGCTCTGCTAGGACACCTTATGTGCTCAACCCATACAATCTTTAAGACGTTCTTAGGAAATAGGCTCACTGTCCCGGAGCTCAGAGAGGTTGGGTGACTTCTCCAAGGCCACACAGTAGGAGAGGGGCCAAGACTCAGGCTGGCCCCACTGCTCGCAGCGACGTGGACGTGGAAACCCAAAGGGAGCTTTCCTCTCCTCCACCCTCTCAGTCCTTGGCCCTCAGTCCGTCCAGCATCACCCCACCTATGTCTGCGTGTCTTCCTCAGCATGAAGACAGCAGCCTCACAGCGGCCTGGGGCGCCGTCCACACTGTCTGGGTGGGACACAGCATCCCTGCCCAGGGACAAGGGCTTCTGTGAGGGTTTCCTGAGCCACACACAAGGAACTGGGGCTTCCCGCCAAGCAGACCCGTGAGTGCGCCATGTTGGGGGTGGACCCAGCCAAGCCTTCCGGTGACGCGGCCCTGGCCCACGTCTTGATGGCAGCCTCCTGAGGGACCCGGACCAGAACCACCCCGCCAAGCTGCTCCCGAAGTCCTGACCCTCATAAATTGTATGATATAATAAATGTCGGCTGTTTCAAGCTGCTAAGCTCTGAGGTAATCTGTAAAGTAGCGATCAATAACCAGCACAAGTACATACTTTTGTTCCCTTTTTTGTTCAAAGTGGAAACTGAGCTCTGAGGCGTCCCAGTCAAGGGCCTCGGCTTAAACAAAGGGGCCCTGGCTGGAGCGCCCGTCTCAGCAGGAAAGCACTGGCCACAGAGGGGCTGAGACCAGGGGGGCCACAAGGCTTCGGTTCAGGTCTGTGCACCCCACTTGTTCCCGCCCCAGCACAAGGAAGCTGCCCTCTGGGCGGGGCGGGGGGGCTGCCCCTGGGGACTCCAGAGTGGGTTGGCTGATTCACAAGGAGCCACTCTGAAACTGGCCCCCAGGCATGCATTCATTCATTCATTCATTCATAAATCATAACCAAACAACTGTGTGTCAGAAGCAGTCACAGTCCCCCCATTATTATCCTCTTCCCCATTGTTTCTGGGAGAAAGCTGCCTTACTGAGAGCCTCAGACCACCTCTGCAGGGACACAGGACAGGACCCAGGACACTGGGCTGGAGGTCAAGTACTGACCCGGGCAATCAGGGGCCGGGCAGGAAGGGTCCAAGGCTGGACACTTCCCAACAACCGCGCTGGGCTCGAGTCAGTGTGGGAAAGAAGGTGAGGGATCCCAAAGGGAAGGCCAGGCCAGGACAATGGGATCAAGAGTCTTAACGATGGCCCTGCCCTTTGACCCAGTAATTCCTGTCCTGGGAATCTACCCTCAGGAAGTCATTAGCAGGGCAGAGGGAGATGGGAGGGCGAGGTTGTTCGCTGTGCATTCTTTACAACTACAAAGTAGAAATAAATGTCCAAAAAATGAGAGAAGCTTATAAACACCATGTCCCCCACCCAGTGCTGGAATCCGATGACCTGGAGGATAAATCTCCCATCTACAGCTGCGTAACCTCTGTGCCTCAGTTTCCTCTTCTGTCAATGGGACACAATAGGACTTAGCTCTGGGTCCCCATAAGCATTAGATGAGTCAGCACAGCTTGCGCGTAAGCTCAAGTCCCGGCACACAGATGACCTTCTGTACGTACCTATTAGCTAATATCATCATGAATAGGCCTAGCCTTAAGAGTGGGTTGTTGAGTATTTAAGGCCACAGGGAAATTCCCACAACTGGTTAGGAGATGGTCCGTATCGGATAACCCTAATCTGGTAAAACACGATGACATGAGCCAGAAATGGCTGTCCCCACTTCAGCCTGAGGCCCTTCTGCAGATGGAGGGCCAGGTCCGGTGGCAGGACACAGACCCCGTTGTCACCCCCATCAGTGCACATCCCAGGGTCCGTGTCCGGTGCACAGTAAAGCCGCAGGCGCTACAGAGACACAGGTTGCCCTGGAATTTGCTGACGGATGTGACAGAATGGGCGACACAAGGAGAGCTGGCATGCGCCCCTGGTGGCTTTATGTTGGCTCCCCCCAGAAGCGGAGATGTAAATACAAATGGTTTATTTGGAGGTGAGGCCAGGAAGCCCAGCAAAGGTAAGGGGGGTAGGAGGTGAGACAGGGAGGGAGGGCAGGGAGGGAGCCATGTGCTATGTCTCAGGGGCAGCTGTGGGCACCTGGGGCACAAGCTCCCCCCCCCCCGCCCCAGGGCAACTCAAGGGAACAGGTGGGCACGCCCTCACTGACGAGGGGGCGGAGCAGGGCTCTCTATCCTCTACCCTTGCAACTCCCATCCTTCACTGGCCAAGGCGGGTGAGAGGGAGTGGAATCCTGGCAGGTTCCAGAATGGTGAGTGCCAGTGCCCCCTTGGGCAGAGATCCCACCGTGCCTGCTGCCCTGGCACATGGCAAAATGTGGAATAAATACTGCTGCTATTTCCCCATCTCGACCCTGAGGGCCCGCTTACAAAAACACCGCCAGCATCCTCTCCGTCGACGTCGTGTGTCAGGACGTACAGTGAGATTCCCGAGACGCTGCTGGTCCTGGGTCTCTGGCAATTACCATAGAAAAAAGACTGGAAGGAAGCCCCCAACATGATAGCCAGGATTGCCTCTGGGCACAGTGCTGAATAGTGATTTTTGTCACCGGAAAAAAATATCTACACGAAATGGAAGGAAGACACACAGAGGGGAGCAGGCTGCGGGGCGGGGCCACCACGGGGAGCCTGGAGTTGGGAAGCACCTGTGCTTTAGATCCACAGTTAATTACACGTCCGTAATACTATTTCATGTTGGCTGACCACTTACGGTGGGCGAGATTCTGAGCTAAACCCTCATCCCCTCCTTCCTACTGCCCTGGGAGCGGGAGAGAGGGGTCCTGTCCCCTCCTGTATATTAGGGTGTATTAGTTGGCCGTACCTGCGATAATGGGGTGTAAAAGCCACCGACTTATGACAACAGCACTCACTCACCTTTCCAGCGGCGTGTGGCTCTGCTGAGTTCAGCCTGTGCCACGTGTCTCTCAGCCTCCTGGGAGCAGTGGCTTCCCAGGCAGGGCATGCTGATGAGTGAGCAGGGCAGCTCAGAACACTGCGCTCTGCTCCTGCCCACGTCCTCACTGCGAAGCAAGTCACACAGCCAAGTCCAGCGTCGATGGAGCGGGAGGCATAGTGGAGCCACCGGGCAAAAGGCATGGGTGTGCAGCTCTCCAACGGAGAGGGGGGACTGGGAGCAATGACTCCATCTACCCGGAGTTCGCCGAGTCCCTGTGTCTTCAGGGTTCTGAGCTGATGACTCCAGCCTGGACCTCTCTCCCGGGACCCCAGGCTCGGGTATTCAATGAATACCTGCTCTGTGCCCTTCTGGGAGGTCGAACAGGCGACGTGACATGGCCCGGACAGAACTCCTGACCCCAGCCCCCCACCACGCCTCCCCTGGCTGCCCTGTCTCGGTAAGCAGTGTCAGCTCCACCTGGGGCTTGGGCCCTGGACCTCAGCATGGCTCTCTCTCTCTCTCTCTCTCTCTCTATCTCACTCACCACATCCACTCCAGCCCCCCTCCGTCGGCCAGGCCGACTGGCTCCACCTCCAAAATGTGTCCCCTGTCTGCCTCCTCCTCTCTGTGTCCGCTGCTAACGCCTCGGCCTGAGCGGCCTCCGTCTCTCGCCTAGATGACTGCAGGAAAGCCCCTGGCTGGCCCCTGCCCTCCGCCCAGACCCTCTGGGAGCCCGTCCTCCACACAGCAGCCAAAAGGAACTCGTACAAACGCGGATCAGCTCATAGCAGGGCCCCGCCTGCAATCCTCCAGTGCCTTCCCATTGCTCGGCACCACACCTGAACTCGCATCCTGCCCTTCCTCCTCCACCCCGCCTCCCCTCCGCGCCCTGCCTACCGTGTGCGTCAGTTATCAGTCTTGTTCCTACCGCAGGGCCTTGGCACCTCCAGTCCTCTGCCTGCGGCAGGCGCCCTCCAGACCTTCCCCCCTACTTCTCCCCTGGGAGCTTGGGTCACCATTTGTTGACTCACTGGAGTTAAGCCCCACCTAGCAGGTACTCAAAAAATATTTGTTGAAAGAACTCACCAGTGTTTGAGAGGCGGGAAGTGGGGGAAGCAGTGGGAGAATGAGTGCCCTCCTCCCGAGCCCAGCTGGTTGCGGGGGCCCTGCAGGTAGCTCCAGAAGGGGCCTGGATTCTGAGAGAGCCACAGCTCTTGAGCACCGGGGTGAGGTGGTGGTGGGGGACGGTCAAATCCCCACTGGGGTTGGAGGTGGTCTTACCCCGAGGAATAGCCCAGGTGGGTGTTAGCCATGGCCTGTCTGCCTGCCAGGCCCTCTCCATCCAGCCTCACCGGCCACTCCAGGTGAGATGGGAGCATCACCAGATAGGAGGCACCTGGAGCCCCGCCCCTCCGGGCCGTGGGCCCTAGGAAGGCAGGGCCAGGTGGAAAGTCCACCTGCAGGGGAAGGAGGATGATGAGGAAAAACTCTCCCTACAAATGAATGACCGTGGCTTGTTCTCATGAGGATGTGGGCTGTGAGTCATCCCCCCCCCCCCCGCCGTGCCCCCACCACCACATCGGGAAGCAATCCGGCTGTGTTTTCAAAGGGTCCCAGCCCTTCGGTCCTTGCTGTTGGTGGGTGCCAGGTGGTCAACCTGGAAAGATGGGGAGAAGCAGGCTGGGAACTAGAATAGCAGAGACTGACACGCCTTTCTGCACACTTCTGAGGTTTGACCCAGACACCAACTTCCTCAGAGGCACAGCTGACAGCCGAGCTCCTCCCCGGCCACCGGGCTTCTTTTTCCACTGATTTGAGAGAGAGGGAAAGGAGGAAAAAGAAAGAGAGAGAAGCATCACCTCGTTGTTCCACTTAGTTGTTCCATTTTAGTTGCACACTCAGTGGTTGCCTCCCCTTATGTGCCCTGACGGGGGATCAAACCCGCAAACTCAGCATGCTGGGATGACGCTCTAACCACTGAACCACCCGGTCGCTGTGGCTTCTCCCTGCCACAGTTTTAAGACAGCTCTCTGGCAGATGTGATAGGAAGGCAGGACATGTGCGGTGGGCAGTGTGACACTGGAGACAAGCACCCCAGCCCATCCCCTAACCCGAGAGCCTGGATGGACTAGGGGGAGGGGGAGAGGCAGCGGTGAATGTTTGTGGAACCAGTAAGTGAATGAATGAATGAGCCGAATGACTGAGTGAGGGACAGGAGTTCCCGGAAGACACACTGGAGCCACCATCGCACACCCTGGCACTCAAAGGAGCACTCAAAGGAGCACCGGGAGGTACCCAGGTGTGAGCTACGGGGCACCCGCACCCCCATGCACCGATAGTGGTGTCAACGCTGGAAAGCCGTTCAGTGGCGTCTCACCAAGTTTAACGTGCCCCCACCCTGCCATCCAGCAATTCCATTCCTGAGTACACAGCCAAGGAATGCGCCCATGTGTGCACCAGGCCCTGTGTACAAATGTTCACACCAACACTGTTCTAACAGCCCCACATGGAAACAGCCCAGACGTCCATCAACAGGAAAAGACTTAAACAAATTGTGGCGCTGCGGTAAATGCAATACTACTGGCAAGGACAAGGAATGCCCTGCCGGAACTCACAGCGCGGACGGATCTCACCAGCCTGGGGTTGGGCGCGAGAAGTCAGACCCAGAAGGGGACGCGCCACCTCGCTCCGTTGGGAGAAGTTTAAGAAAAGGCAAAAGGGAGCTGTGGTGATAGGAGTCAGAGCAGTGGGCACCGTGCGGAGGGGGTGTGTGGCTGGGGGTCGTGGTGGGCCGGGCAGGAACCCGGGGGAGCTCTCGGGGGCCACAGAAATGACAGGCGTGGTAGTTGAAACTCATCCTGCCATACCCGTAAGGTCTATGCATGTTATTATATGTAAGTGAGGCTTTCATTTGTTCTTAAAGTCAGACAGGAGAGAATAAAGGTCTTCCGTTTTCAATCATATGGTAGACGAGACAACTACAGCAACAAAAAACCCTACAAAAATCAAAATACGCTGTTTCACAAGCATCCTGGGGAAACAAAGAGGGAACTCAACCAGGTCCAGAAACAGAACAATTAGGGGGAAGACAGAGAACCCGCGCCGAGCTGGGCAGACCAGGGAAAACTCCACGTGCGGGGAGGAAAGGAAGACGGTAAGGGAAGAGTGTCCACAATAACCGAACCACCACAGGCCCGTTCTCCTGCAGATGTGGGGTCTGAATCCACTCTGCGCACCACAAGCGCTTGTGGGGCCCCAGCCTGTCCTCCGACGCCCAGTGGAAACAGAAGCGCCTCCCCCAGGGGCAGGACAAACACGCCAGAACAGACCGGGCGCGCAGCAAAAGCTGACAAAGATGGAACGCACCATCCAAAATTACAAAACACGCAGGGAAACAGACCGTGAGTCAGCCGGCAGAAGTGCCGACACACAGGATCAGCGCCCTGAGACTTCAGACAGGGTACACGGTGTGCTGTAGCACACAGAATACAAAGGAACCGTGCACGGAAGACACGCCAGTTTGAACATCAGGCCACGTGGAGGCTGGGAGGTGGCCACTGGCTGCATCCAAACCGACCGCATTTTTGTTTTCCACACCCAGCGCTCACCTCCGTTCATAAGAGGTACTTGCAACCCGAGTGCTCGCTGAGTGGAGCTTCCCAAATTCTGCACCTGTGGGTTCTGGAGAACTGGGCTCAGGGATCAGACAGCGGAGCTCGTGAATGCAAGCTGTGATGTCTGTGAGACGTGTAGCCTTGAGCAAGGTAGTTGACCTGCGCATACCTGAGTGGCTTCTTTGTCTGTGAAACGGGATCATCATGGCATCTGCCTCCTGGGTTCTCCTGGGGATGCCAGTGACAAAGTCCAAGCTGCCTGCAAGGGTGCCTGGTACATGGCAAGCATTTGGCGAAATGACAGCCAAATGCTCGAGCCCGTGTCACCTGCTGGTCAGAGTTCCTGCTTGGACGGAATGCTGGACTCCTCCAGCCCCTCTGGCCCCTCCTGGCTGGGTGGGCTTCTGCTAGCCTCTGCCTCCCTTGTTACCTCTGCTTCTCTTCCCTTCCTCCCTCAGCCCCACCCCTTCTAGCTGCCTTAGCCTAACCTCCTCCCCCCCACCTGGGTTTCTCCCCTCCCTCCTGGATCCCACCCTCCCGGCCACCCTCAGCCTGAAGTCTCAGCTTTTCCACCCACCTAGTCCACCTGGACGTTCTGCTGAATTAAAAACCAGAACGCCACTTCTAGCTTTTACAAGAACTCACTGCCTCCTTGCTCTGTATTTATCGAGCACCAATGACGTGTCAGAGGGCCTGTGGGGAGGCTGGGGACACAGACACACGGGCAGTGCCAGGTTGACCATCATGGCTGAGTCATCCTGCTCCCGGGCTCCAGTCTGAGCCCAGAGGGCCCCAGCCTTGGCACATGGTTTTCTGGTTACACCTGACAAACATGCCAGAAGATGCCACACACAGCATCCTAGTGGACTTGGGGCACAGACCCACCACCCCTGCCATGCACTGCACATCCACACAAGAAGCGCATGCCCACAGTCACACACACACTCTCTCCACGCTAATCCTTGCCTTTGAGCACGGCCTCTCATCTGTCAGCCCCACTCAGTGTTGACAAAGCAAAATAAAAATGAAAAGAAAGAAAGAAATCCATCCTGTCACTTGGGCTCCCCCCCACCCAAACCCTGGCACTGGGCTTGGCAGCCCCACCCCCTCCACCCCCGTCTTTGTATTATGGGTTTATGTCAAGGTATGTTGGATTCTAAATTAAATGTCAGCCCACTGTACATTTCTGGCTCCAGCCGCCGAAGATGAGGAGCTGGCGTTGGAGACCATCCAGTTGTTCAGCTCCTCGTGCCTAACAGTGAGGGCTGACAAGCCCATTGAATCACCGCACGGTAGCTTTCCATGCCACGGGAAGCCAAGACAAATTTATTTTTAATGATAAATGCAACTGTCAGAGTTAAGTAGCAACAGCTTTGCGGAGAGAGCCGAGTCCCCTCGCAGAGCAGGGCCGAGGCTGAGTGGACGAGGGCCAGAGGTCCCGACCTCCTGACCAGCTAGTGCCCCAGGCCTCATGAGACAAGCACCTTCGACATTCGCTGTGTCCCTGCTGCACATCGGCTCCGCCGTGCTCGCTGAATGTCTCAGGCCCGGCTCTAGCCAACCAAGAGGAAGGAAGCAAGTGAGAAAGAGAGGAGGGCTCTGGCTGTGCCAATTCAAATTCTGGCCCCATTAGTTGCTGTGTGACCTTGATCAAGTTACTTAACCTCTCTGAGCTTCAGCGGCCTCATCTATAAAATGCGGATATTAATAACACCCACAGGCTTTTGGTGAAATAGATATATCATTAGTGAGAGGTATACAGCACATGAAAATGCTTACAGGAGGGTAGCTATTAATTATATCATTTTACTAATAGCACTGTTATCCAAGTTATGTAACTTACCTTTCAGTGTCTGTTTCTCATCCATAAAATGGGGAGAACCATCACTCCCACTCATGAAGGTGTGTCTGCCTAGCTCAGGGTGGAGTGTGGGGGGGGGGTGCTCCACAGACCACGCCAGCCAAAGGGCAGGCCTGCTGAACGTTGTCATCTGACAACCCTGGCCGCTCTTTTTCGTCTGTCACTGGCTCTCTCCTTCATCCCTCTGATGCTGGCACGCCTCACTGCCTGCCCTGTGCCCATGCCCTGCTAAGGGATGTGCCTGCATCAGGACCCCCACTGCTGTGCCCTCCAGTGCAATACGCTGGGCACCTGTCCAAGGTCAGCTGTCTTCGGCCAGCTGATAACCTGTGATTGACATGTCCTGGCTGGGAGTCAGCCCGCAGGATGACCAGCAGGATGGGTCACAGACCTTCTCGCTGAGATTTAAACTAAAAATGCTGGTGGGGCCATCACAGCTAGGTGGCCACAGGCAGAATCGGGGAGCCAGAGAAAGGAGGCTGAGTGGAAGTGCAGAGGGCGGGCACAGGTGCCAGGGCAGCCTGGGGTCTAATGCGGTTCAGTCTGGAGGTCCCAGGCTCCCGCCGCGCCTCCCCCTCCCAGGTCCTGGCTGGTCCCTGAATGTCTTGTCTTGGGCTGGCTGGAAAGCCAGATGCTCCTGGCCAAGTGAGCACAACTGGGCTCCTCCCAGGGGCTCTAGGACAGACCCACGCGGTCAAAAGGCAATCAGAGGGCGGAACCCCGTTCCCTCTGTGGAGTCAGCTAAGCTTTTGTTCACCTAGATCTTAGGCTCAGTGAACAGAGGGCGGCCCTCTCCTCTTCCCAGACAGTGCCCCAAGTGTGCCAGCTGAGTGGAAAGCGCTGACCAAACACCTGTGGGCTCGTGCTAAAGCTGCACCAGGGCTGACTCTTCTTCTGGGTGCTGAGCTGGGGGTGGGGTGGGTGAACACCACCCAGACGTGTGTTTACCGCACCCCCGCAGGCAGGAAAGTGAGGAAGCTGAGGCTGAACAAGTGAGACAGCCCGACAGCAAACAGAGCCAGGAGGAGCCGCTAGGCGGCCCCCGCTTACCCGTCCAACCACCTCTCTGCAGGCCTGGGAGTGGATACTCCAACCAGTGTCCTCCTGGCTGCATGCACCTGCTGCAGGCTGTTGTCACTCTCCGTTCTCTGCCTTGGCTGTGTGGCTTCACGGCCCGCCCGCAGTGCCTTCTTCCCCAACATCCAGATGTGCCCACCTTGGGGGTCTGGCATGTGCCCCTCCTCCTCCAGGATGCCTTCCCTGGAGTGCATGCCCGGAACCTCTGTTGGCCTTAGCATCCTCCTCCCCGCACTCAGCATCTCGGTTCAGGGTCCCGCTCGGTTGGTCTTTCGTCTGTGCATAGACACCGCTGGGGCTTACCTCTACACCTCACACTGGAATCACAGGAAGTCCCAGCCATGTGCCTGGCAACCTCACAATCCCCCACTAAGAAGGGGGAGGTTGTGATTTCTTGTTCAATGAGGAAACTGAGGCTGGAGAAGACAGAAAATCTGCCCAAGGTCAAAGCGGGAAAGTTTGCAACCTGCTCAGGTGCTTCTATCAACTCTCAGAACTTCACAAGAGCCCCAATGCAGAGGGTGCTGATAACCCCTTGGTACACGTGGGGAAACTGAGGCTCAGAGAGGTACAGTATCTTGCCCCAGGCCACACAGCCAAGGCCTTGTGCTTCCCACCACATTTCTCTGCCCTAATAACCCTCTAGGTCACCTGCCAACCCCTTTAATCCATTAGGAACAGGGCCCAATAAGAGCCACAGGACTAGGGTTCCAAACGGGTCCGGTGACTCCCAGCCTGTGCTATGGGATCCTGCAGCGCACTGGGCAGCCTCCCTGTGGGCAGTGTAGTGGGGCTGCAGGCAGCCTTGGAAGAAACAAGAGGCTGTGGACAAACAGCTGGTGGATTGTGAACCCAGCTTCTAGTGGGTGAATAACAGGCTACTCAGATGGCATGGGACACAGAGTACCCCCCCCTCCCACCCCAGCTTTCTGCCCCAGGGTGCAACCCCCATCCCCTGGCAGCCTGCTCCGCCAGTGCGGGACGCAGAGAGGACCCGGGAGAGGGACAAAGATGTGACGACAGACTGGCAGCCAGTGGGGGAGAGACGAAGTCGGTGCCAGGGAACAGCGTGGCGGGCCAAGGCGCCCCGGGAGCCGGAAAACAGCTTTGGGGAGAAGCGGGGGGCGAGACAAGGGGGGTTCTGTTCTGCAGTTGGGGGAGCAGAAGATAAGGGGCTGCGGATGAGAGGGGCGGGGGAGGGGCAGTTGGCCTGGCTCTGGCGGCAGCCCGGGGAGAGCGCGGCTGGCGGGGAACGCGGCGTCGGGCCGTGTGGGCGTTCTCCCGGTCAGAAGCCACAATAGCAGCTTGTTAACCGAGGCAGATTAGGGACTTTGTCAATTACCTCAGAAGGCTGCTCCGGGAGGACTCAACGCTTTTAAAAGTGCTGCAGGTGGGAGGGGGCGACTAAGAAGCCCCCCTCCCGGCACAAATCCCTCTTCTGCCCTGCAGAGGAGGAGGCGGGGGGCTGATACGGCGCGGGGCGCGCCTGGGGACGCGGGCGATCCGCCGGGAGCGCGGGCAGAACGCGGGGCGGCTCGTACTCGCGACCGCGGTGCGGGCGGCTGTCGCGGCAGCGGGGACCCCAGCTCAGCACGCAGGCCGTCTGGCCACGGCTCTGCGCCTGAGAGCGCCTGGACGCAGGTCTGTGGGCTCTGGCCAAGCCTTCCCCAGGGCAAACCTCGTGCGGCAGTGTCCCAGGAGTTGTTCCCCCGTGGCATGAGGACTCCCGGACGGGGCGCACTAACCCCGGGCCCGGGAACGAGACCTCGGAGATCCACAGGGGGCGCACTCTGGCCGGCCGCTTCCCCTTACCCCCCAGCCCGGGTTCCGGGGTGAGCTCTGCGTCCTTTGGAGCCGCGAGGACCGCCGCGCCGCTCCCGGGGGACGCACGACGGCGGGCGGGGGCGCCACTGAGGCCAGCCCGGCGCCGCGCCCAGGCGCACGGTTAGTTGGTGCGAGTCCGGCCCGGGAGGAAGTTTGTGAGGAGGCGCCACGAGGGTCCTCGGGTCCTTCTGTGGGCGGGCGAGGGCCAGGCTGCTCGCGGCGTTTGCTGCCCTCCTGCCGGCCCAATGTCGGGGGTCCCGGTCTGCTCCTTTATCTTGGCCTTTTGGAGGCGGAATGTAACTATCGAAGCCTGCAGTGTGTGTATGTGAGTGTGTGTGTCAGAGGGAGACCGGGAAGCAATAAAAGGGAAAGAGAGTCCGAGACAAAAAAAAGCAAAAAAAAAAAAAAAAAAAAAGCGGAGATTTAGGAGGAGGGAGGAGGGAGGGCGGAGGCAAAGGAGCGCGCAGGGGAGGCGCGGGAGCGGAGAGCGGGGTACGGCGCGCAGCGCGAGCAGCGGGCAGGCGGGCGGCTCTCGCGCTCCCGCTCTCACCACCAGCACACAAGCCCGTGCACACACACGCGCGCACACACACACCTGCACACGCACGCCTGCTGGCCCGGGCCTCCCTGGCGCGAGGCACGAAGCCCGGGATCCGGCGGCAGGACGCGCCCCCGAGCCACGCACCAACCTCGGCGCCTTTGCGCTCCGCAGCGGCGCGCTCCAGCCGCCGTTCCTGGCCGTCCTGCCAGAAGATGGTCAACGACCGGTGGAAGACCATGGGCGGCGCTTCCAACTTGAGGATCGTCCGCGCGACAAGCCTCAGGTACGCGCAGACCAGGGTCGTGGAGACACTCCGGCCCGGGCGGTGGCTGCTGCGGTTGGTGGATGGACACCCAGCTCCGGGCTGGAGTTTGAGAGAGCAACCTCGTTTCTCCTCTGGAAGAGGAGGATGGAACTTGGGGTTTGGAATAGGGCGGTACCCTTGCAGGAGGAAGGGCCCCCTTTGCACCTCCAGCAGACTCCCGGTGCTACCATGGGTCTTTGGGACCGTTATTTCACAGTGGGACCAGCCCTTTAGTTGGCTGAGTGACTTCTCACTGAGCCTGTCTCATCGCCTCTACAATGGAACCTTTACCCACTTACTAAGCGGTTGTGTCACCCTGTGCCGGGGTGCCTGGCATGGAAGCCTGAGCTTCAGGACCAAGACTTGACCCTCCTCTTCATCTCCTCTGAATCCTCACACTTTAGCTAGCCCCCCCCCCCCTCACACACAACACACACACACACACACACGCATGCACCGCGCACGACCGTAGAAGATCAATAAATATTTGCCTCCTGTGAGAATTCTGGGTTGGGGATGCTCCAGCTTAGAGACAAGGAGAGAAAAGCTCAGAGAAGGTGGCTCCTGCTGGAGGCCACACAGCCCTGCTGGGATCTGAACCCGGGTCTGAGGGCTCCAGCTCTGTTCCTTCTACCCTTCCTGTGGCCTCTTCAGGGGCCATGGAAGTGAGCAGGCCCGGGGGGTGCCCAGAGCTGAGCCCCGAAAAAGGGTGAGGGCAGAGCTCCAGGGCTGGTCAGAGAGGGGGCTGGAGACGCAGGCTGGCCAGAGTGGAGGCAGGTTGAGCGGGAGGTGCAGCCCTGGGGCCGCCCCAGGCCAGGCTGACAAGGGACTGGGGCAGGCAGGCAAGATGCGGAGGCCTGCTCACCGAGGAGAGGAATTAATGGGGGCTGCCCGTTTTAAATTTCAAATTTCTCCCAGACAGATGTCATTGGGGAAGGAACAGCTCGTGTTTGCAGCGGCAGGAGGGGGGCGGCAGGGGCGGACCTTGGCTGGCCCCTTGCTCTCAGAAGCTGCAACCTGCTCGTTCTGGTTGGAGTGACGCTGCCGTGGTGTGGGGGCCCAGCCCTCTACAGTTTGCAAAGCTCTTTCCTAACCATTCACACAACCCTCACTTCCCGCAGAAGCCTGGGGACAAGGCAGGGATACACATTACGCAAGTCACACAGCATGTTAGCAGCGCAGCCCGGCTTAGAAGCCAGGTCTGACCCGAGCCTTTCCCGGGTGCCTCCTGGAGGGGTCTGTTCCCTGCCAGGTCAGGCCCCACGCCGCAGCCATCCCCAGATAGTCTTCTCTTGCTCTGACTTTCTCTCCTCTTAGCAAGATCAGGCTTACCTTCTAGACTTGTCCTTCAAGGCTGTCCCCAGCCCGGCCCATTCTCCCTTTTGATGAGCCCCCCTTTCAGGTACTGTCCCACACCCAGCTACTCATTTCCGCCCTTTGTTGTCCCACCTTGTGGGCCACACCAGGCTCCTCAATGCACATAAGCTCGGTGCTCACCTTCCCTCAGAGAAAACCTACTAAACGCTACCTCCTCCAGGAAGCTTTCCCTGATGCCCCGGGGCTGTGTCTCGAAGCCCCACTGGCATTTTTCCCTGTGCTGCTCAGCTGCTTTGATCTCGCTGCCTTGTGCCCCAGCCCGAGTCTCTCCTCTATCAGGAGTCTTCCTTTGACACATGCTCCTTCTAGGCCCCCGTCCTGGGGTCCACCCTTGGCCCAGGCCCCTGCCCTTTCTGTGGCTTGGGTTGGGAGCTAAGGGATATTTGTTGGGTCGAACTGCGTTGGAGCCCTCATGTGGAAGTGCTGTGGGAGAGGAGCCGGCAAGTCCTGCCTGTGTTTCAAAGGGAGGAGGCTTCTGGGGGATCTGTTTGAAATGTGGCTTCGGGGCCTCTGCTGCTCCCAGGGACACATCTCCCAGCTGCCACAGGGCCAGGGCCCTACTGTCTGCCCCTTGGTCTTAGAGGAGGCTGAGGGTTTGTAGTCCCCGGGGCCTGGGCCAGTATCAAACACTGCATCACCTTGCAACTCCCTGGTGATCCCAGCGTGTTGCCAGGTCTGCCCCCCTGCTCCAGCCCCAGGCTCCTCTGAAGCTTCAGAGGGGAGGCAAGGCTTTCCATGCCCTGCTTCCTCCGGCCTGGCCCCGGGGGCCCTGCTTCCCGTTGCGTCTCGGCCGTGGACATGCTGTGTGGTTCTGGACAAGTAACCCCCCTCTCTGGCCCTGGGCTTCGCCGTCTATAAATGGAACCGCAGTCCCCGCGCCCTCCTTGCCTCATGAGGAGAGCTGTTAGGAGGGTCAAGTGACGTTCCTGGTGTGTTTTGCAAACTGTAAAGCCTGGTGCACCCTCCAGGAAGGTGGTTCTCAAAGGCAGCCTGACCCCTCTCGCAGGGCTGTCAGGGTCCGATGGCCCCTCTGCCCCGCGGGAAAGTGATCCGACCATCCAGCTCCCACCAGCAGGGCCTGGCTGAGGGTCTCTCTCTGGGGAGAATGGGGCACCAGCGCCACAGTCCGAGTACAGCTGGCCTCACCCCCCACAAGCTCTCATTTCTTCGTCAAAACCACCCTGGCAGGTTGGTGGCCGGGATGATGGTCCCATTTGACAGATGGGAAAACTGAGGCTAAGAGAAAACTGAGGCTGGAGCTGAGACTCGAACCTGGGTCCCTCCCAGGTGGCCGTTGAGCCTTGGTGGGAAGATGAAGGGAGGACAGGCCAGCTGCCCTTTCTCTGCTCAGCCTGCTGCTCGTGATCCCCAGACTACAAGGTCCACTGCCAATGAAAAGCTGGTGTCCGAGCATCCGTCATTTCGGGGGACGCCCTGAGCTCGCTCTGTCCTGGCCCCTCTGGCCTCAGCTCCTGCTCTGCCGGGTGACCGCGGGCAAGATGCCGACTTCATCAGAGTCTCCCTTCTCCCATGCGGAGAGAAGGGCTCGCGTGCTCTTGGGGAGAGATGATGCTGGAAGGTTGGCCGGGAGTTTGCAGTCGCTCAGATGGAAGGATCTAAAAATAGCCATGATTCTTCTAGTCCTGGAGTACAGGGCAGGAAGTCACCATGTAACTTTTCCCTGGGGTGGAGGGGGGGCTTGCTTCTGAGTAGCCCCCAGCCAAGTCACTCCAGAGGGCAATCCACCTCTGACCTAGCCAGGTCATTCTCTTGATACTTTCAAAACTTCTAAAAACATTCCAGAAAGAAGACAAGTTCTCACTGAGAAGTTCTTCCTGATGTCTAACCTAAACCCCGCTGCATTGAATTCACTGAATGACACTTTGGAGACCCTGCTCAGCTAGGAGGGGCCTCTGGGAGCTTAGAGTCCCGTGGGGGAACGAACTCACCAGACGGGTGTCGTCACAAAGTATAATGGGTTCAGCGATGAAAAGACGCCTCTTTCCTCGTGGTCCCCGGGGGTTGGGGTGGGGTGCCTGTGTGGCATGGTTGGGAGAGGAGGAGGGAGAAAGGCAGAAAGAGCCCCCTGGGGGGTGACTACAAGTCAAGGACTCCTTCCTCCTGTCCCTTCCCGAGCCCCTCCTCGGGGTCCCTTCTTGGGACCTCTTGCTGGTCAGCCAGCCATGTTGTGACTGACCGGGAGGCGGAGGGGGGGGGGTACATCGCCTGCAGGTTCCCTGGGCCCAGTGCTCGTGGAACAGGCCACGGGCCCTCTTCCCAGGACTTTGAGCATAACAGCAGCCCCTCACTCTAGGGGAATGTGGACCCCTCTCTTCCAGGGCCAGGGGCTCAGACTTCAGCACAGGTCAGGAGCCCTTTGCCCAGGGGTGGGCGAGGAGGACTGCCCCAGGGGCTGGGGGCGGGGCTGGGCCTCCCACTGCCTCCCTTGACCCCGTCAGCCCACCAGAGAGCCCCTGCCAGACCACAGGCCACATCCCACCCGCTCCTGTTGTTCTCGAGCTGACCTAGTGAGGTGTGTTCCGGTCCTGAACAGCCACCTGGCCTCTAGCTGGGCGGCGCCTACGAGAGGGTTGGGAGTGGCCGGCACCGGGGTCTCACGCTGCCTGTCCTTCCTGCGGGGAGACGTCTTCTTCCTGCTGGACTAGGAGTTCGGCCTCAGCCCCTCTCGGGGGAGAGCTGTCACCTAGTTCCCTGAGATTACATGGAAGAGGCAGGGTGCGGGCTGGACAGGACGGGTCAGCAGGGCACCCAGGCAGCGAGGTCTCCTTGCCCCCCGCTAGACCCCGTGTCTACTCCCAGAAACTGGGGACTCAAAGAAAGCAGTGAGACAGATGTCACCCTGCAGCTGAGGGACCTCTGGGTCTCCCTACACCCTGCACACCCTAGCACACTGGCCAGGGCTTCCTGGGCAGGCTGACCGTGGGCCAGCACTGAGGGGTCACACAGGGGTCGAAGCCACATGCCTCCAGATGGGAGCTCAGGCAGGTGGTGGGAGCAGCAGGGGGCCTCCTCTCACGCGGACTTCCTGGGATACTTCCCGGTGTCCGGCTCCTCGCAGCCGGACGGGGGACCTGTGTGCATCCGCCGCCGCGCAGACCCCAGGGTGTGCGCTGCGCTCCGCCACAGCCAACGCGGATTAATAAGCTCCGGCCCTGCGGCACACTGGGTCGGGCTGCTCGCTGCCCACAGCCCCCCTATTACCTCGAGCAGATTTCTTTGCAAGGCACGTCACCGGCAGCCTATAAAAGCGAGCAGTACTTCATGTTTAAGGTGATCTCTGAAGACTAATTTTCCTCTGCTGAGTGGCCCATTTCATCACCAAGTTCCATTGTCCCCATGCCCCTAGGGGACCCCCTGCAACTTTCCTGAGTCCCTCCCCTTCTCCACGACCCCTGCCTTCCCGCCAGGGACCTGGGGCTTGGGTAGAAGTGGGCCAGGGTCCTGCTGGAGACACTTGGGGGGGGCATAGCTGGCCATTCTGCCTCACCAGCTGGGGACATTAGTGCTCTTCAGTTTGAGGACATTGCTCTGAGCTGCTCCGGGCAAGGTGTGTCCTGATGGACCCGGAGGGGCCTGACAGAGACCTACTTGCTGACACAGGGCTTTGTCTCTCAAACCCCAGTCACACTCAGGCAGAGGAGAAAGCGTGGTGGGGTGGCTCAATGAGCAGCCTGGGCACAGTACAATTCCAGAGTCACCTGGCCCCTGGTTCAAATACCGGCTGGACCATTTGCCTTCCGTGTGACCTTGGGCAGAATCTTCTGCTCTCTGAGCCTCAGTTTTTCCATCTGCAAAGTGAATCCAACCAGAGCAGGGAGTTATCCGGAAGTTCCAGTGGCAGGAACAGGGTATGTACTCAAAGAGCAGTGGTGATAATGTGGTGCCCGTCGGTCCGGAAGCTGCTGACCTGCAGTGACTGTCACATACCAAAAAATATATTTTTTGCCAATCTGACCCTCCCCAAAAATGTATAATTTTGATTGATTCTCCCCCTACTCCCCCCAAAAATGATTGCCTATCCTTTTTGCTCCAAAGGGACTTTTTAAAAAACCAGGTGCCTCTATTTGTATAGAAGGATTTCTGGTACCAAGAATGAACCCATCAGATACAACCTTATTATGCGACGTAACCAATAAGATGCAACTCTATTATTTCTGACCTATATGTTAATGGGTCAAGACAGGGCATTCACACCAGATGGCTGTTGTTGTATTGGCTGTTGTCATGTTTAATTTGACAACCTAAGGGGAAAGAGGTCAGTGCCCCTGACTACACAGATCAGGTATTGCACACGTTAAAATTCTTGCGGCGCACCGGTTGAAAATCGCTCATCTCGCCAATAACACAGATGGCTTCCTTGGGGGTCTGCCTGTCTATCTGTACCTCTCCCCTCACCGCAGTGCCAAACAGGATGCTCGGGGGTTACTTGGAGAATTGGCATTTATAGAAAAGGAGCTGTTTGCTCCACCGCATTTCCTCGTAGGGAGACCCGTTACGGGAGGTAAGGGGAACCACTGTTTTATGTGTCGCTAAGAAAGCAGGCAAGTTGTCAATTGCAGCTGTAAGATGCTGCCAACATCAGAGGTGTTAAAATGTGAAAAAGAGAAGGCACGTCCTGGCATCAGTGACACACAGAAATAACACTTTGGGTGGAAAATAATAAAAAACCAAGCACTTCCACATGCTCTGGGTACATTGATCACGAGAGAATAAAGCCGCTAATATTTACTGCACACGCACGTGGCGCCAGGAGCCGGGCTAAGTGCTTCAGTACACTAACTCATCTGAAGATCCATCGGAGTCCAGAAAGTTGAAAACGGAGAGGGGGGTGGGATTTAGTTAGTGGTGGAGGAGGCAGGAGGCTGGGAGTGTAGTCTGAGCTCTGCCTCTGATTTGCTGTGTGACTCAGGGCAGGGCTCTTGCCCTCTCTGGGTCTCAGTTTCCCCACGCAGGGATTCTGGGTTTGCTGCTGTGTCGTGGTGCTTCCGTTGAGTCCCAGCTGCACTTGGGTCCCAGCCTCCCTTGTTGCTAGCCCCCAGGGCGTGTGCGGACCTAGCTCAAGTTCTCGCCCGGCCGGATGCCTCCATTCTTGCCTGCCTCGCTCTTTCTCTGTTCTGGAGGCACAGCTGCCTCCTTAGAACAGGGGAGGCCCCTTTCCCACCTCGGTGTTTATTCTGTTTATCCTGCAGGCGAGGGGGCTGCTCTGTGGAGGGTGGGGGGAAGGGGGAAGACACAGGAGAGGGAAGAGGGGTGTTCCGGAGGCCCCCCTGTGCCGGGGGCTCCTGGCAGCTTCACAGGCCTGCACCAGCGTTGGGACTTGGAATGTGGGTGCTCCGGGTTGAAAGAGACCTTCAGTGATGGGCGCCCACTACCCCAAGGCGCTCATTCTGCTGAGACAGAGTGACAATTTGTAACATTGTTACTGTCACTTTTACAGCTCTCCCTGAGTCTGCACAGCGGGCGCCTAGGGGTGGGTAGGGTGGGGCGTGTTAGCCTTGCCCCATGTTACAGGTGAGGACACGGAGGCTTTGAGAGGTGAGGTCCCTCACTCAAGGTCGCCCGTGGGAAGGAGCTGTGGGGACCATAGCCCAGCCCATCTGGGAAGGCAGTCCCTCCTTGGGCCAGCCGAGTGGGGCGGGGCAGGGCCGGGAAGAAAGCAGGGGTCACTCTGTCCATTGGCATCTGTCTCTCTGCCGTGGTTTCTCTTTTCATCCTCTCCATCTCTATCTCCCAGCATCTCTGGCTCGCTCACTCCTGCTCCGTCTCTCTGACTCCCTTCCCCCCGTCCCCAAGAAGGGCATCCTCTGAGCTGTGTCCAGAGCCCCGACCTGGGGCTGCCTGGGTCCTCCTCAGGGGGCAGAGCTGGAGGGCCAGGTCTGCTGCTGACGCTGCCTCTTCCTTCTCTCTCCTGTCTGTCTGTCTGTCTGTCCGTCTCTGTGTCTTCGTGCCCTGGCTGGCCCGCAGCGGCCGAGCTGTGGCTACGTGCTGTGCACGGTGCTGCTGTCCCTGGCCGTGCTGCTGGCCGTGGCTGTCACCGGCACCGTGCTCTTCCTGAACCACGCTCCCGCGCCGGGCACGGCGCCCCCGCCCGTCGTCAGCACCGGGCCAGCCGGTGCCAACAGCGCCCTGGTCACAGTGGAGAGAGCGGAGAGCTCACGCCTCAGCATCCTCATTGACCCGCGCTGCCCCGACCTTGCTGATGGCTTTGCCCGCCTGGAGGGCGCCCAGGCCTCCGTGCTGCAGGCGCTGACCGAGCACCAGGCTGAGCCCCAGCCGGTGGGCGGGCAGGAGCGGGAGCTGCTGGACACGCTGGCTGACCAGCTGCCCCGGCTGCTGGACCGGGCCTCGGAGCTGCAGGCGGAGTGCGCAGGGCTGCGGAAGGGGCACGGCACACTGGGCCAGGGGCTCAGCGTCCTGCAGAGCGAGCACGCCCGCCTCACCCAGGTAAGGGGCAGGTCGAGCTTGAGGTCTCAGTGGGAGGCTAGACTGGCTGCCACTGCACGCCAGCCGTGTGCCGGGCACCAGACGTCTGTGGTCCGAGTCCCCAGGTGCCCCGGGACCAGGGGCTGTTGCCGTTCCTACAGATGAGCAGATGAGGCTCCGAGAGGTCACTTATCCAACGCCACCCAGCTGATGGTGACAGGAGTCTGTCTCCCACACTGTCCTGGTGCCCCTGACTAGCTGTGTAGCACTCGTGGCATCAGCCATCAGGTCAGATCCAGGCTTGGGGGGCTTCCCAGGGCTCCAGTGCAGGGAAGATGCCGGTGGGGGTGGTCATGACCTTTAGTAGCAAACTGAGGCTCATGGCCGGTGGCAAACCTCCCGGGTGTGCACATGGCCAGAGAGAGGGCTGTACCCCACTCCCCGATGCCCCCCATTCACTGCTGTTCGACGTCCCAGCTCTCCGGGGAAGGAGGACCAGTGAGGGAGCCCCCCCAGCCCCTCAGCCTGTCCACCACCACCTCTGCCCCCTGCCCACGCCGAGCCAACCAGGTCCTAGGAAACGCTGGGCAGCTGGGTGAAGTGTCTCCATCGCTTGACGGTGTCTGAGCACAGCAGGAACTGCCCCTCACAGGACCAGGGACCTGGAGCATCTCAGTGGATTCCACCATTTTTCCACTAGGAAAAAAACAGGCCCTGAATAGGACTGGGATTGACCCAGGGGCCAGCCAGGTCACTCCCTGCCCAGCCTCCAGCCTGCACCCCATCACCCCGTGACTCAGGTCCCGAGGGACGAGGAACTGAGCCCCACGCCTGCCAGCGGGTCCCAGCCCCTTCCGGACACCGGGGATGACCAGGCACTCGGTCACCCAACAGCACATGAGCAATGGGCCTCTCCCCCTCCCTCCGAAGGCTGCAGCTGGAGGAATGATAGTCCTCATCATCCTGTCTGGGTGACGGATGGGAAGCGTCCTTCCCCCTCCCGGGGTGGGGTGCTCAGCGGCCTAGCGACTTACTACCCACGTTTGGCACATCCCTGCCCCTCATCAGCAGGCTCAGGGCACCACCGCCAGACTTCCAGGGTCCCCCGCCTTGCTCTCCACACAGCTTAGCCCCTGGTCAGCCAGGCCTGGCCACGGCCACCCCGCCTTCAGGGCTGCAGTGGGGGCTGGGGAGGGGCCTCGATCTCTACTACTTGCCCAAGAGAGGCCTAGAGCTGCTCTTTCAAGATGATAGTTTTGCTTAACCAGGCGGTGGCGCAGTGGATAGAGCGTCGGACAGGGATGCCGAGGACCCAGGTTCGAGACCCCGAGGTCGCCAGCTTGAGCGCAGGCTCATCTGGTTTGAGCAAAACTCACCAGCTCTGGACCCAAGGATCGCTGGCTCGAGCAAAGGGTCACTCGGCTCTGCTGAGGCCCACGGTTCAAGGCACATATGAGGAGCAATCAATGAACAACTAAGGTGTTGCAATGAGCAACGAAAAACTAATGATTGATGCTTCTCATCTCTCTGTCCCTGTCTATCCCTCTCTCTGACTCTCTCTCTGTCTCTGTAAAAAAAAAAAAAAAAAAAAAAAAAGACTGATCGTTTTCCTGGGCCCAGGACTGCTTTGGCTCACCTGATATATTTACATCCCAGAGCAATGTTTAATTAGACTCGTTTCCCACAGACCTGGGGTGGTTCCAGGACCGCGAGCCTCGCAGAGCCATGTCACCGGCTGCTAGCTCCTCTCCACGCTTCCCAGAACCTCAGCCGGTCAGCCCAGGCCTGCGATTCTCAAAGCAGTGCCTACAGGCACCCCCATCAGAACTTGCGTGAGCTGCTTGTTCAAAGGCGCATCCCTGGACCTCGTCCCAAACGCCCCAGGTCCCAACAGCTCAGGAAGCACCAGGGTGACTCGTTGTGCACTGATGGCTGAGACGCCCCCTGGCTCAGGGTTCCAGTCTCCCTGGGGGACCTTGGGCATGTCAGGTGCCCTCCACAGGGTGGGTCTCCCCCACCTGTACAATGAGGACAGCGCGGCCCAATCCCTGACCGGGCGCCGGGGCTCCTGATCTGGCACAGGCTCGGCCCACAGCGGTCACCTGAGATGCCCTCTGCCCGCCAGCGTCTCTATTACGGTGGAAATCGCACCCGAGCTTCAGCCATGGGAGCCCCTCTCGCAGCAGTCGTGAGGGACCCCCGCGTGCTAGGCCCTGCCTGTGTGTTCGCGGGAGGCGGGGACTGCGACCCCGTTCTGTGGCGGGGCAGCCGGAGGCTCCGCGTGGCCGGCAGCAGCTCTGGCTTCACTGCTTCTGAAGGCATGCCGAGTCCTCTCTAACGCCATTCATGTGGCTCAGCTCGCAGGGACGGCCTCTTGCCCGTTAATCGGGGCATGTTTATATGTACCTTCTAACCTTAGTCATTTGCTGGTTTAAGTGGAGGGCTTTCGTGCCTGTGTGTTTGTGTCGTCTGAGAAACACCGGCAGTAAGCCTAGACACCTGACCAATGAGGCCCGGTGATCTTTGCTCCCAACACACCCTGCTCTCTATGCCCTGCTCCTTGGGGGGCTGCCTGCACCTCTCTGCAGGGCTCCCCCATGGGCCTGTCTGCTACATGCTGCGCTAAAG